>NC_062523.1:31834666-31839666 GCF_022655615.1 Tachysurus fulvidraco
ACTAACACCACTGACACTAACACTTACATCACTGACACCACTGACTCTAAGACCACTGACACCACTGACACTAACACTTACATCACTGACACCACTGACAACACTGACACGAACACCACTGACACGAACACCACTGACACGAACACTTACGTCACTGACACCACTGACTCTAAGACCACTGACACCACTGACACTAACACCACTGACACTAACACTTACATCACTGACACCACTGACAACACTGACACGAACACCACTGACACGAACACCACTGACACGAACACTTACGTCACTGACACCACTGACTCTAAGACCACTGACACCACTGACACTAACACCACTGACACTAACACTTACATCACTGACACCACTGACTAACACCACTGATACCACCGACACTAACACCACCGACACTAACACCACCGACACTAACACCACCGACACTAACACCACTGATACCACTGACACTAACACCACCGACACTAACACCACTGATACCACTGACACTAACACCACCGACACTAACACCACCGACACTAACACCACTGATACCACCAATACTAACACCACCGACACTAACACCACTGATACCACTGACACTAACACCACCGACACTAACACCACTGATACCACTGACACTAACACCACCGACACTAACACCACCGACACTAACACCACTGATACCACTGACACTAACACCACCGACACTAACACCACCGACACTAACACCACTGATACCACCAATACTAACACCACCGACACTAACACCACTGACACTAACACCACCGACACCAACACCACCGACACCAACACCACCGACACCAACACCTGTTTGGTGTTCATTATTGATTAGGTTCCCTTTTATATCCTGGTGTGTCAGAGTCTCATTGTGGAGATTTGTCGATTATATCACACATTTCTCAGCCTTGTGAAGTCAACATGTGAGAGACAGATAAACAAACAGGGGGCGGAGACAAGACTAGAAAAATCACATAAAATCCACAACAGCATATGCAGCGCTCACTGAGGTGGATTTGTGACAGTTTTAGTAAATTATTTAATCAACTTAAGTGTCAGATCCCTGATGATGTGGGAGGAAACCGGAGACGCCACAGAGAGACAGGGAGAACATGCCAAAGTCCATGCAGAGAGAAACCTGAGCTTAGGATTGAACTGGAAACCCTGGAGCTGTGAGGCAGCACTCAGCAGAATTAGCTAATGAGCTAAATGTAAATCTTTACATCCTCCTGGTTTGTTAGATCTAATGCCAGAAGCCATCTACATGCAGGGGAACCTGAGAGAACAGACTAAGAACATTTACTAAACCCTTCAGCTCCAGACTCAAACCGTCCACTCAATACTTCATGCATTTTGTATGCGGTGAAATTAGACGTTAAAAGCCCCAGAAATAAGCTGCAACACAATACAGCTGCATAATTCGCTCTGTAGCTTAGTGATAAAAATAGCTAGAAATTCAGTGTGTGGAGCTTCAGAAGGTCTTAAAAATGCATCACCTGATATGGGGAGGATCCTTTAGGAGGAAGACAAAAGTCTGACTGGATTTGGACAATCTGAATCTCTCAGTGTTTATGTGAGTAGATACATGATAGATGTATCAACATCACTGACACCAACACCACTGACACTAACACCACTGACACCAACACCACTGACACTAATGCCACTGACGCCAACGCCACTGATGCCAACGCCACTGACACTAACGCCACTGACACTAACATTACTGAGAGTAACACCACCGACACCAACACCACTGACGCCAACGCCACTGACGCCAACACGACTGACGCCAACACCACTGACGCCAACACCACTGACACCAACACCACTGACGCCAACACCACTGACGCCAACACCACTGACGCCAACACCACTGACGCCAACACCACTGACACTAACACGACTGATGCCTACACCACTGACACTAACACCACTGAGAGTAAAACCACTGACACTAACATCACTGACACTAACATCACTGACAGTAAAACCACTGACGCCAACACCGCTGACGCCAACACCACTGACGCCAAAACCACTGACGCCAAAACCACTGACGCCAAAACCACTGACGCCGGCACCACTGACGCCGGCACCACTGACGCCGACACCACTGACGCCGACACCACTGACGCCGACACCACTGAAGCCGACACCACTGAAGCCGACACCACTGACACTAACACGACTGATGCCTACACCACTGACACAAACACCGCTGACACTAACACCACTGAGAGTAAAACCACTGACACTAACATCACTGACAGTAAAACCACTGACGCCAACACCACTGACGCCAACACCACTGACGCCAAAACCACTGACGCCAGCACCACTGACGCCGGCACCACTGACGCTGACACCACTGACGCCGACACCACTGACGCCGACACCACTGAAGCCGACACTACTGACACTAACACCACTGACACTAACACCACTGACACTAACACCACAAATATGGCAATTTTAAAGACCTTAATTATGCAGATTTTTCATGCTTTTTTGTATGTTTTCATCTGTGCAGCAAATGCTTTTAAACAGTGTGAAGAAATGTCAATAAAACAAAATGTCTCAAAAAAGATGACCTCAGATGTGGTGTGTGAACTGTTCTAGTGTGATGTGGTGTGTGAACTGTTCTAGTGTGATGTGGTGTGTGAACTGTTCTAGTGTGATGTGGTGTGTGAACTGTTCTAGTGTGATGTGGTGTGTGAACTGTTCTAGTGTGATGTGGTGTGTGAACTGTTCTAGTGTGATGTGGTGTGTGAACTGTTCTAGTGTGATGTGGTGAACTTTTCTAATGTAAATGGAAGCTTTGACGCATTAATCAGCATCACGCTAATCTCAGTTAACATAAAGTGTACGTGTGTGTTCAGTAATCAGCCTTAAATACATGCTGCAGTGTGTTAAAAGCACGAAGCAGCATCACACTAAACGTCCATCACCTTCAGCTTACACAGATCTTTAACTCACAGAGAAACAGGACTCACAGTTTGACGATAAAAGGATGATTGACTTCCATAAGGACTTCTTTCTCGTTGTGAACATGTTGCTGCTGTTTCAGTCGGATTAAATCCACGATTTTCATGGACTTTAACGCGAAGTAGCCCTTGGATTTGCGATCCTGCACCAGCACCACGCGGCCGAAAGTGCCTGTACCTGTGTGAAGGAAATGCAGGAGGAGGAACAACATGAACAATGAGGAGATTATTGTGGTTCAGGCGGCCATTTTGTATTTTACAGCGGTGTCCTTATTAATATGTGTATTATTGTTGTTATTATTCTTTCGTATGACTTGTAGGTCTTTGTCCACAGCCTGTAACCTCACTGTTCACATTCAGGGCTCAAAGATCTCGCTCCACTAGCTTTAATCCATGCAGCTCATTTGCAGTGTCATAAAGAATTCAGGCCACAGTTTCTCCACCCTGCACAACATTAAATAGATTTTTTCCTCTTCTTCCTTTGGCCTGGAGGTGAAACGTCCTCCTGCTGCAGCAGTGGTGTGTCCAGCTGCAGTGACATCAGTAAACACCTACAGTGTTAATTCACCTGCTTTACTCAACTCTGATTGGTCGGATGATTTATTTCCTCCAGCAGCAGTCAGTTGTGACACATGAACAAAGGTTTATAAAGATTCTGCAGCAGGATGTTGTGTGTTTCTCTGAATAACTTCACACTGAGCTGCTGTAACGTAAGTGACAACCTGTCTCATGGTGATTATAAACGGATAAAAATCATCATGTTGTTTTTGTAAGATTTTGTAAGATTTGTGGTGTAAGAGGATTAAAGCCACCCTAAGCTCTCCGTTACTGTGTATAACAGCACGCCGTTATAAACACACTGTCAGTGTCGGTTCAGTTCGGTTCAGTGTCAGTTCAGTTCGATATCAGTTCAGTTCGGCGTCGGTTCGGTGTCAGTTCAGTTCGGTGTCAGTTCAGTTCGGCGTCGGTTCAGTGTCAGTTCAGTTCGGTGTCAGTTCGGTTTGCCGTTGGTTCGGTGTCAGTTCAGTTTGGTGTCAGTTCAGTTCTGTGTCGGTTCAGTGTCAGTTCGGTTTGCCGTTGGTTCGGTGTCAGTTCAGTTTGGTGTCAGTTCAGTGTCAGTTCAGTTCGCCGTTGGTTCGGTGTCAGTTCAGTTCAGTTCGGTGTCAGTGCAGTGTCGGTGTCAGTTCGGTTTGCCGTTGGTTCAGTGTCAGTTCAGTTTGGTGTCAGTTCAGTTCTGTGTCGTTTCAGTGTCAGTTCAGTTCGGTCTCAAGTTCAGTGTCAGTTCGGTTTGATGCCAGTTTGGTGTCAGTTCGGTTTGGCGTTGGTTCGGTGTCGGTTCACTTCGGTGTCGGTGTCAGTTCAAATCAGTGTCAGTACGGTTCGGTGTCGGTTCAGTTCGGTGTCAGTTCAGTTTGGTTCGGACTTGTATAAACACCCTGAGCGCTGATTAAACGTATGGTCACTGCGCTCGTGTACCGTGTCACTAATGTCACAGCACCGATTATCCGGTGCCCGCTGTCTCACCCACGGTGGCGACCGACTCCAACACGCCGATGTTGAGGTGCGTGGCTCCGGCCTGATCCCGGGACGCTCTCGCGCTTCCCTCTCCATCACCGTCTGCAACTCCACTTCCGCCGCGTTCGCTCGAGCTCCGCGCTGCCGTCATCGTCGGTTCAGGGCGCGCGAGACCTCGGTGCCGCGCGCTCCGTCCGCCATCTCACAGCCGCGCCTCCGGCTCTTTGTAACACTTATTTATAGAGGCGAAGATCAACCCAAACATCCGCTCATGTGCAAACCGTTAACGTTTACGCTTTAATGCTCACATGAAGCCGATAAAACACATGTAAAGGCGCGCGTGCACCCGCTCCGCTTATTGCGCTGCTGAGTCTGCGGTCTCGTGCAGCACAGGGTGCGGGATTTTTACTGGCCGGTACTGAGCCTGTGTACGCGAACGAGTCTACAAGTTGAGTCGGTTCTATTATATGAACCTTAAGA
>NC_062523.1:31844666-31877166 GCF_022655615.1 Tachysurus fulvidraco
TGTGAACTGAGAACGCACCAGACTCTTGACCTTTTCCCTAAAGAATTGTCATTATTATCATTATTGTGCCGGTGACTGACGTAGCTGCACTTGATTATACAGCCCACTGTATGGTCCACTTACTGAGACCTGCTTTCACTCCATCAGTCATCAAAACCCCACAAATTGTTTAAAAGTGTAATATTTTAGTGTCTAAAGTCAGGAGAGTTGCTGAGGCGGGGTAAGAGTCGGCTGATCAGAGTTCTTACAGTTCAGGGTGTGGAAACTATTACTGAATTAAATGAAACATATGTAAGGACATGATCACAAAAACACAACCGTTTCTATAAAATGTTTTGTTTACACACACACACACACACACACACACACACACACACACACACACACACACACACACACACACACACACTTGTGAATGGTATCTATTGAATTTAATTAAGTGTACTTCATCAAGCATTTGTTTACTGTCAACACACACACACACACTCTCTCACACACACAAACACACACACATACACACACACACACACACACACACACACACACACACACACACACACACACACACACACACACACACACACACACACAAACACACACACACACACACACCCTTACACAAACACACTACTTAAGACACCCGCACTATAAGGCGTAATGATGAATGTCCTTGTCATTGTGCGTCTCTAAGCAATGCTGCGTGAAAAAGATTTCAGTAATGAAAATGAGTCACGAAGCTTCTCTCCTTGACCAATGCGCACACATTTTAATGGAAAAAGGATTTTTCTCCCCTCATTGAAGAAGGACAAATGGAGCCAGGACATTCAATTTAGCACTGAAGTCCTGACATCATGTTGAAACATTTTATTAAAACCTTGAGCAACGCCACAAAAGAATTTAAACGAAGCGCCATGCCAGCTGATCATCTACAGTGACCTTCTCATGTGTTAGCGCTGTAGCTATCTGTGTGTGTTTACCGGAGTGCAGCACTGATAGTGAGCGCTGCTGCTACTACTGTACCTCAGGAACAACATATGCTACAGTTAGCAAAGACTCGTATAAAAAGAGACTAATTAATCTAATTTGATAACTTGCTAACATTAACTATCTATATTAAACTAGCATGTTTTCTTTGCTAATGGCAGTTTAGGCTAGCATAGCTCATTCATTCATTCATTCATCATAGCTCATTCATTCTCTACCGCTTATCTGAACTTCTCGGGTCACGGGGAGCCTGTGCCTATCTCAGGCGTCATCGGGCATCGAGGCAGGATACACCCTGGACGGAGTGCCAACCCATCACAGGGCACACACACACTCTCATTCACTCACACACTCACACACTACGGACAATTTTCCAGAGATGCCAATCAACCTACCATGCATGTCTTTGGACCGGGGGAGGAAACCGGAGTACCCGGAGGAAACCCCCGAGGCACGGGGAGAACATGCAAACTCCACACACACAAGGTGGAGGTGGGAATCGAACCCCCGACCCTGGAGGTGTGAGGCGAACATGATAACCACTAAGCCACCGTGCCCCTCATGCTAGCATAGCTTCCAGTAGATAATGTAATTATCAAGGCAGCAAGTCAAACCCTCGCTAAGGGCGATGAATGGATTACAGGATTCACTCATCAGTGAACCACGTAGCGTTCTTCATGTAACGGAATTTATCTTCCTCACAACACTTTTACATGTACTGTAGGTTTCTCTGATTTACTGCACTGTGACACTGTGTTCAAAACAATTCCATCAATTAGGACGAATAGGACTTGCCGTTCAATTAGGACAAAAGTAATGGCACCCTATAAAAGGAGGACGAGTTAGTAGCTTGTTGTAGCTGCAGTGCCTGAGCTACTGTGTTACTGGGTGAATTACAGCAGATTTATCTTAAACTTTGCTTTTGGTTTCTTTAATAAAAATGTCTTTAGAAATGTATTTCATATCTGAATCAGATTGTGTGTCTTATACCAATTCCTCTGCACGACAGAAATGCATGCAATTAATGTGTAATAAAAATCATTTGCATATTCACAATCATCATGATTTCCACCCAGTGTGGAGATGAACATCACTTCTGACTTTCCCCTTCAGGATCCTTCCTAACTTTTTAATAGGCTTCATGCTGTGAAATAAAAGTCGTCATTTCTCTACACATCTCACTGTGATAACATTGTGCTTCTTTCCTTAATTACAATTTTCCAAGCGTCCTGCCGGCTACAGGAACAATAGTGTCAGGTCCATCCAATTAGCCATTTCTTTCTGGTGAGCTTTTTCAAATCTGTGTATTTCAAAAGCATTTATTTCAGAAAATGGCAAAGTCAGTGTCACGTCTGGAAGCAAAATAGAGCGAGGATTAGTTTAGTATTGAAGTGAAGGGCAAGGCGGTGCGTTTAATTGGTGAAGAGACTCTCACTGTTGCACCAGCAGGCAATGCTAATTACATCAGCGCTTTACACAGCACGTTCCTGCTCCGTGAGAGGAGAAGGACGGCATGAAGGAGTTGGGCTTATGTTTCCACTGAACTAGTGGTGGCGTGCAAAGATTTATCAACAACAACCTCATTTCTGTCAGGACCACTTTGTCAAATGAGAATTTATTAGATGATAGTATACAGTGTTGGCGGTATGGTTCTGTTCGGGGTAGGAATCCACGCGCCCGTCCATGCGCATGCATGGACCGAGTGGGGAGAGCAGCACTAGAAAATAGAATAGACACCCCAGTTGGGGTAGACACAAACAGTCCTCCGCTCACCTTGAAATAATACCTAATATTTGTGCTCTTGTGGATGATGGACTTTACTTCAGGAGACACAGTCAGTGAGCCAACCAGGTTTCAGTACACATCTCTATGTTCTTAAAAGAATTCATTCATTCATTTCCTACAGCTTATCTGAACTTCTCAGGTCACGGGGAGCCTGTGGCGTCTCAGGCGTCATCGGGCATCGAGGCAGGATACACCCTGGACGGAGTGCCAACCCATCACAGGGCACACACACACACTCTCATTCACTCACACACTCACACACTACAGACAACTTTCCAGAGATGCCAATCAACCTACCATGCATGTATTTGGACCGGGGGAGGAAACCGGAGTACCCGGAGGAAACCCCCGAGGCACGGGGAGAACATGCAAACTCCACACGCACAAGGTGGAGGTGGGAATCGAACCCCCAACCCTGGAGGTGTGAGGCGAACGTGCTAACCACTAAGCCACCGTGCCCCCTAAATTATTATTATTATTATTATTTATACACATACCTGGCACTGTTTATAATGAGTCAGAATAACAAGATTTATTTTTTCTCGTCACTGTAGAAAATGTGCCTAATGGTGGAGACTGAGCTCTCGCACAGAGCCGTGTAAGTGCAGACGCATACATTTCATCACAGCCAGGAAAGGCTTCTTTATATTCCTGCAGGAGTTTGCAAAAAACAGATCAGTCAGCACCACCTGTGAGCTCTCTCAGCAACATTCATTTGGCAAGAAAGCATTTCACTTCTTCACTTGGTTTCTGCCAAATTGTCTATGATTGCAGAGGCTCAGGAAATAAAATGTGCTTGATTTAGAAAAAAATAAAAATAAGGATCTGCATTGAGTCGAAATTCTGGGAAGAAACCCTGCTGTCCACCGTGTGATAAAGCAGTAATAAAGCCACTGAAATGCGCAAGTCAGCAGAAAGGCTGTAACTCAGCTCCTTTCCTCAAGGTTTAACAGCAGACCTGAAATCCATGACTAATTTACTGTCATTGTCTCACACCAGAACTACAGCATGTCCAGATTCTCCCTCCATAAGGAAACGCTAATAAGAGCAGATTATTGTTCATATGAAAACGATGACAGGGTGAAATGTAGCACTGCCTGCGGAAGGGATCTGAAATCTTCACTTCTCCATGATGATGTGAATTAACCAGTTTAATTAAAACTGCTAACAAGTTATCGAGGTCAGTGACTCCAGTTAACGCTCTGTTCAGCCTTTTCAAGGATAAAACATTTTCCTCCTAAAAACAATAAAATACAGAGTTTTAATATTTATCCTATTATTTAATAAGAAAAGCTTCTCTTCTTTTTGTTGATAAACCAATATAACAGCGCTCTGTGTGTGTGTGTGTGTGTGTGTGTGTGTGTGTGTGTGTGTGTGTGTGTGTGTGTGTGTGTGTGCGTGCGTGTGTGCGCTCGTGTGCGTGCGTGTGTGTGTGCGTACGTGTGTGGGCGCGCGCGTGTGTGTGTGTGTGTATGTTTCCGTGTGTGTGTGTGTGTGTGCGTGTGTATGTGTGCGTGTGTATGTGTGCGTGTGTGTGTGTGTGTGTGTATGTATAATCTAACCTGTTTTTACCTGCTCAAACCCCACAAGCTGGACGGCTGGAGATCCTCCGACACGTTATGGTCCAATCCCAGCAGGATCTCTGTGGGTTTTTAATTCATTCCTTCTGCTATCAGTCTTCTAACCGAATACCGCAGAATCAACAGACTCATCATTTACTTCGGATTTCTTTCTCTCTGTGCGTTATAACGTGCAGAACTTTAGCCTTAATAACTAAAATCTACAACTAAAAAACTTCATGTTCAAATCACATGATTTCTGAATGCATATATTATATAAACTGCACTAATCAGTTACCTAAAGAAACACAACCCATCAACTCTATGAGTGATTACCATAGGAACACTGGATTGCTCTTTATTGTAGGTGTTTATGTAAGTTTATGTGATGAAGTTTTTGGGGGAAAAGAGACTTGTGGAACATACAGTACTGTATATGCCAGAGAAATGATCTGACAGGAAGGTGACAGAGACTCAGATCACCAGTGTTCAGTCCCACATGTCACACTGGGAGTTACTGATGTGTTATAAACAACATTTATGGGTTTATGTCAAATTCTTCATCATTATTGTTGCCATTAAGTGAATAAAATAACAACAACAACAAAAGATCTACAATCTTTTATTATACTTTTATTTTAGAAATGACAGAAAAGTCTCATACACGGCGAGCCAAAAGCAAACATTAAAAAAAAAAACTGCGGGTTGAACCTGAAGTTCTGCAGTGGGCCGAGAGGTTTGTTAGTCCTGTTTACTTATAGACGTCAATCACATGACTCCTCTGTTACAACACCAGCATCACATCAGAGCTGTTTCACTATGTGAAGCCTGAAGTTGTTTTAAAGATGGTTTGACCTGCGATGACCTGTCCTGTAATGACCTGACCTGTAATGACCTGTCTTGTAATGACCTGTCTTGTAATGACCTGTCCTGTAATGACCTGTCCTGTAATGACCTGTCCTGTAATGACCTGACCTGTAATGACCTGTCCTGGTGCAGACCTACTACAACAACCACAGAGTTCAACAAAACTTTAATGTCAGCTCAGTTTGAACTGTTACTTAGAATACAATGGACATTTACAGTAGATTAAAAGAATAATTTTAGTATATAGTCTCTGCTCAGATTAAACAAATCCAGCTCAAAAATACAGGAGAAGGTTAAATATTTACAGGACTGCCATTATAATAAAGAACAAAAAACCCTCGATCTAAGCATCAGAAGCCGAACACACGATGTTGAAATGAGAAAACAAAAAATATTCTCTTCTTTCTCCCATCTTTATGCATGATCATCACTGCATATAATGACTGTATAATAGGCCACACCCCCTGACATGCAACTGAGAGTCTGTGAAGCCCATGAGCCTTCAGCGATAATTAGGGGTCCAAGCACCTCAAATGCTGAGACCATGTTGTTTGTTTCATTTGCGATTGTTCTGGTTGTTGTTTTTCTTCTTCCTATATGCTGTATATTAGTCTGGCTGCATGCGTCAGACTGGCCTGATGGTGGCACTGTAGCTCATTTTTCTTTTTACCTCTTGACCTTGAGTTCTACTATTAAAACTTTTTTTCCCCACCCAACAAGTACGTCTCAAGAGCGTAGATGTTGAGCTAATATCCAAAAACTACATCTGTTAACTAGTCCTATGATTTGATGATGTCACATCTTCACAAAAAAAGCTGTCAAATTACTGAGCTGATCCCCAAAGTCTGATCAAGCTGAAATGTCTGAGTTTTCATTATGAAGCCGAGCCATCATCAGGATTCCAATAGGATTCTAATAAGGTATTCAAGGAGCACGACTTGACAACGGTGCTTGGACCATACAGATGTTTATTTGCACCTGTTTCCGTTTTCAGTCTTTCATGTCTGAAACCTGAACCTTTCTGGGATGGAAAAATCATCTCTCTATTTAAAGTCTCAAGGTTAGCAAAAAAGAAAAGAAAAAACACCTTTTTTTGCTAAATTGCATCAATCTGATAAGAGTTAAGAATTTCAGAGCAGTGGTTTTAAAGGGCTGTGCTGTATGACATCTACACCCTGCAGATGGGAGAATGCTTCTGACAAACGTCTCTGATTCCTTGCCCTTGGGAGACTTTATTGGTGAAGGCGCTGAGCATCACACATCAATTTCTCTATAAATGAAGCAAGAGTTGAGTGAATGGTACTAAAATCTGCGGTCAGGCTTAAATCAAACCTTTCGTTGCAGTATAACGAGCTACAAAATGCGGACGTGGGTAAAAACAGCTGGGCTATAAAATCATGCGGCTCGTCTCCACGGTAACGTGTCGGCAGTAAATAAATGACAGCATGTCTGTTGACACTTCCTGAGGACTGGCAAAGTTTGACATTCACACAAGTAGGTTCTCAATTTTTGGACGTTTTTGAAAATCACAAAAGACATTTAGCCTTTGAGGCACAGAGTTAAGCCGACAGCATGAGAATGAGATCTACAACACCAACAGCATGTCGAGAACAAATGAAACGGAAAAGATAGACAGCGTCTGCATGAGAAGCAACGGGTCTTTAGAAGGGAAACAACAATACAAGCACTAGCCTTTTCTTCATTTTGTGCTTTATCCTAAGCTATATACATTACTTTAGGCTCTTAAATAAGCATTATTTGGACTGAGAAATGGGATTATTGCCCTGTTTAAGGCAATTAGGAGCTAAACTCATAAGATTTACAGTATCTGAACTCGGTACATGGCACAGATATTTACACTGCACTCTGATCTCTTTGTCTGGATTTAAACTGTATGAGAATAACAATGATTTCTGGATGTCTTTATGGTCCCTTCGATCCATAGACAATGCCATTATGAGGAGACATTATTATTAGGATTGTGCAACATCACGTCTTCTCTAAGTCTTCTCTACACTGAACATTTGTGTAGGAGTGCGTTAATTTAGCCGAGTACAAGTTACCATGTAACAGATCAAAAGCCAATCAACATCTTCGTCTGGAAAGATTCAAGTAGGTTATGTGGACTTGCCAAATTTAACCAAAACCTCCTGTAAGCCTTTTCCATCATCTATTATGCTTTTAGCACAAATGCTTTGAGTTCATTAGCATAAAACCCATTACTATAGAATCCTTAAACCTGAAATAGAGGAAATGATTGTTTTTGGTACTGGATGGTGAAATTTTTCTTAAATGGTCAACTAAAAAGCCTAATTATAGCAAAACTTTTATTTCAATCAATAATTATCAGGAAATATTGATCTCAGTACTAAAGACAGCCATGATGGCCATGGCTAATGCTATTGTTTCTACCAGAGCAACCAATCAAAAAACTGATGATATCACTGATTTAGGATTGAGGGGATCTCAGAAGATCAGTCTACAGTCTACGCAAAGAGATCAGGACAGAAACGATGGGCTTTCATACAGGGTATCGTAGTGCTAGAGATTAAAGAAGAGTCCTCAGCTTACTTGGCTTTGCCTTAAATGTGAAAATCATTACATTCATTGTTCACATTATACAGGTTATTTGAGATAGTTCATAGAGTAGTCAGTAATAAAATAACACCTTTAGTGCTTGTCTCCAAACATCCAGGTGCACTCTGTTTGACTTAAATAATAATCTGCTGCTTGTAAAGTACAGTCGTTGGCACTGAGTTATACTCTAGTGGTAGAGTGTCCGTGTGGGAGGCCGGTATTGCTTGGCGTACTGTTGGCATATGGGTTAAAAGGATGGTATGGCGACTGAATCACAGAGAGAGAATTTGGAATCATGGTGATGGTGTTTGACGTCATGATCGGGAAGTCGTCCGGGGAACGGCGTAAAGTCAGGGCATAGTCCGGAGGACAAGTGAGCCGGAGCATGTCATGCCCTTGCAATGACTCGCAATCATGATCGTGGCCGTGATCGAGTTGCTTCATCTGCAAGGACATTAGATCCTCATTCGGAACCCTTTGTACATCATTAGCAAGGTTCCTCGGTGGACTCGGACGGCGAGTGGCCTCAAATCGATGCTTGTCCTTTTTGTAATAGAGAGCTGCAAAGGCCAGGATGTTTAGAAAGAGTAAGGATGCTCCGACTGCGATAGTGACACTTAATTCTGTAGAATAGTCTCGAGCTTCTATGGTTACGGAGCTATCCTCGTGC
Source organism: Tachysurus fulvidraco (assembly GCF_022655615.1). Taxonomy (NCBI): domain Eukaryota; kingdom Metazoa; phylum Chordata; class Actinopteri; order Siluriformes; family Bagridae; genus Tachysurus; species Tachysurus fulvidraco. The sequence goes on from NC_062523.1 coordinate 31,853,109, forward strand.
TCGGGATTCTTCTGCTGGTCCGTGGACTGCTTGGTGTTAGATGAAGGAACCGATGGGTGCCGGGTGGTGGACGGCCAAAGTTTGTTGGATAAGCGCTTGGTGTATGAGTAAGGAGTCGTATCCTGAGGAGGGATCTTGGTGGTTGACGAGACATATTGGAAAAGTTCGTTGATGTTGTGCAAATGTGGCACAAGCTCCAGCCAGAAAGCAACCTTGGTGGCCCTGTAGTGGTCTCGGACACGTGGCTTGAGACCGATGTGAAGGTACAGCTGGTCTTTAGGATTGTACTTGGACCATGCAACTTCTTCAAAGCGATTAGGTTTGGTGTGAATAAATTTCGTGTCCTGGGGAACCGGCTGGTTTGGGTCTCTGAAAAGCACAGCAAAGATGTCTTAAGCTGGAATTCTTAAACATGAGAAAACTGACAAAAAATTCTAATACCTCAAGAATAAATGAATGGTTAATTATGCTCTACCATTAGTATGGATCCAACAAAGATCTTGTAGATGGTAAGCCTGAAATGAAACAAGCTGTGCATGCATCAGAATCGACAGTGTGAAATGGTATGGAATGGTTGGATTATGAAATGCACAATAACTGAGTTCCTGCTGACTCACCCTGTTTTGGCAAAATTAGTCCAGTAGGTCATAACCACGGCACTCAACATTACATCATTCTTAGAGAAGTTGCAGCTGAAGAGATCAGTCGGACCAATCATAGGGATACCAAAAACATATGGAAGTTCATCTCCATGCGCAGAATCTGCCCAGGCTGGCTTCATTTCGCTCTGGCAGTGGTGGTAGAAGGCATAGAAATACGTAGGTGAACCATACTGAGCGTGTAGATCCGCGGTGGCCACTGCAGGCGCCACCCACTGGTGATCGGTAAAAAGCGCAACCAGTGTTTTGCGTCTTGTTTCTGGATTTTCCTTATCTGCCCAATCCGTGTACATGAACTTAATTGTCTCCCGCAGGGTATCTTTCCCTTCCGGGTAGCCATACAAGTTATCAACAAAGTCTGACACGGCAAATTCAAAGTCATTTCCAGCAACACCATCCTCACTGTCCACGATACCATCCACAAATTTATACCCCTCGCCCTGGTTCACCCCAAGCATGATATCGTAGTTCAGAAACTCGCCTTGCTCCATCAGGATCTGTGGGTCATCTGGAACAACATCTCCATCAATTACGGGTCCAAAAGCGATATGGTACTTGGCAGGAGTTATGTTCTGCTCGATGAGCTCTTTGTAGTTCTTATTCTGGAGGCATTGGATCACTTCCATAGAGTCGTCTTCATTGCACCCTACCTTCTCAGCCAGCATTCGTGTGTATTTGGCTGGCTGGTAGTTAATGGCCCAGCTAGAAAGAGCTGTGCCACTCTGAATAATTGCTTTCTGGAACAGATCTGTAGAATATATACACCAGTATTGTATAAGTACTAAATCAGAACACTTAAAGCACTTTTTACAGCTCATATTCTGTACATTATGCAGTGGATATTGGTGGGAGTTAAAAATAAGAAATTTACCTTCAGAATAGTGGGACAATGTCAGCAGACTGACACATGACGCTCCAGCTCCAGACCCGAATATTGTCACTCTTCGCGGATCGCCGTTAAAAGCCTGAATGTTCTCTTTTACCCATCTGAGAGCCTGAATCTGGTCCAAGAGTCCATAATTCCCTTTGGCAGCTTGATCACCTGTGCTCAAGAACCCTAAAAATTGTACAGTGGTTTATTTGACATTAAAATGACTGAGATTATGATAATCATACAAAAATTCTTGCAAAGGCTAATAAATTCCAGAGCTCATGAACATTGATGATTACTGCTCCTGCTCCTGGCATTAGCCAGTGCACATACAGTCAGAATGCCCTGTGCACTTATAATTATAAATCACACACCATTGACAAGGTATCTGCAGGGACTGGATGTCTTCCAAAATGAAGAAGAGTGAGAATCTGATTTCAAGGACCAGTAAAGATAGACACCTGTGCTGAAAAGCCACTAGAGAAAACGCTTGACTGCCTGGAGGAGTTTAAAAATAGAAGCCACCACCAGAACAGTCAGACAGTGGGACTGACAAAGGGCAGCCCAGGAACGTTATCTGAGAGTAGTTTGCCCAAACAACAGGGTAGCCATCACACAGGACCACAGAAACATGGCAGAAACAAAGCAAATTATGGAGGCTTTAAAAGTCAAAGGGACTGTCTGAGAGAAAAAAGATGCTGTCTTCAACGATGGGGACAAAATAAGTATGGAATCACCATGTTATGCTTTTACGGAAGCATGAGGATGCTCGCTTGTACATGGTACATGGTGACCCCATAGTTAATTACATCAACGAATTTATTCCTTACATGATATACGATATGTTCCTGTGCTTCAATGTGTTGATTAAACAGCTTCTGACCAATCCGATCGACGGGATTAAACCAGGCCGCCGTGACATTATATATGCTCCTAATGGACAGTATGATGGATAGAACGTTCCATCATTCAAGTAAGGAAACATATATTTCTCCATGTGATTGGGTTGTGGAGAATCTGGCAGGTCCACAAGCTTTTGTGATTTTATGTAAAAAATGAATCAGATCACAGAAAGCCTTAGAACCTGGTTGAGTTATTGTGTAATATATTATTAATATATGAAGGATATTAAAGTCTCACACTATCACAATGAATGAATTTCATGTATCAGGTCATCAGTAATGAATCACTAGCCTAGTGTGGGCCCTTATCCATAAAGGTTCTCAGACAGCTCCTAATTTAGCTGAAACATTTTTACTCTGAATCTTAACTTAAGAGAGATTCAGGAAAATACAACAACTTTTATCTAAGAAAGGAGGCGGGGCTAATCCTGTTACTAGGCGACACATTCTTTGTGATTGAAGAATGGGATTGGTTGTTCAATAAAAAAAGAAAGAGGCGCTTTTAAAATCTGGTCTATTATAAACCTTAACTTTGTCTCGATGACGTAGGTGACCGATCGTATTAGAGATGTTCTAACATCTGTATGTTATAAATGTAAACATCTCTGACACAGCGCAGAAATGTCACAGAGAAATGTGGTGTCGCTGCTGAGAATAACCTCCAGTTGGGTTCATCTGCATGCTGATAAACTCATCAGTCAATGTTCATTCCGCGTTAATGGCTGCTTCATGTGATAAATGTCCTGTTTGTAAATGGGTCAGATGTGACCGTATGATCGATTATACCTGGGAACAGCAACTTCTTCCTAAAGCTCTGAATTCACTGGTACAGAAGCAACGTAACGGTGTTCAGTCCCATAACTGACCTCATTTACAGCGTTCATTAACATTAATATTACATTAAGTCTTGGGCAAAACTAAATCCAAAAGACTTCCTTACTTTTGGTTCATTTTTGTAAAATGTCTTAAGTGAGGCTGAGCTGAAGGTTCCTGTATTCAGTTTAGCTGGACAGTGGTGTGAAAAAGTGTTGGCCCCCTTCTTGATTTTTTTTTTTTTTTCGTTTGTCACTTTGAAGTTTCAGATCATCAAACAAATTTAAATATTAGTCAAAGATAACAATTAAAGTTTTTTACTATTAAGGGAAAACAAAATGCAAACCTACATGGCCCTGTGTGAAAAAGTGTTTGCCCCCTAAACAAGTACAAGTGCAAGTCAGGTGTTAGTGATAAGTTGCAATGAGTCTTTGGTGACAAACATGAACAAAAACTAGGAAGGGGGCCAACACTTTTTCACACCACTATTAAATATGGATATTAAGACATTTATTATGTTATTGCTTCATTTCTGCATCAGTAAGCACCTTTTAACTTTAGGCTATATCATGAGACCAAATTGAATACTTTAATATTATGTTATTGACATTAATATGCCATCGTACTCAGGGTAACATTTTTACTATTCAATTTAAGTTGTGCTCATGGAGCAACTCTCAGAGGGCAATAATAAAATAAAACCCGACATTATGGGATGTGCAAATGCTCTTTTTATAAATGAATGTAGAAGAACTTTTAATTAAAACTAATTTTACAGGCATGAATGTGATCATTTATACCAGGACAAATCATGCAGCAATATATTTCACTTCTATTGGATTGATTTTAAAGGTGATGGAGAAACTACACTACACCAACCTGTATTAGTACAACATCCCTACATTTAAAACAATGTTTAATAAAATAACTGATTAGAATAAGATCCCTGTATCCTTTGTGCTGAGCGTGATTGCACTTGCGATTTGAGACGAGTGCGAATGGAGTGACCTTCACCCACCAAACATACATCACATGACTTTTGATAAAGGTTAATTGAAGTCCCTCTTTTTTTGATGCAGAAGTTTCCCCCTACTAATTTATTCCAGGGTCATCGACATACTTTTATTTCAATTTATTTCAATTTTTTTTTCTCCAATTACTTTGGTGTGGTAATGAGCCTCTGACCCGTGCTGCTAAGCCGTACACACCTTCAGGGAAACAATACCGATAAAAAATAATCATATTCTTACAAAGAGCAAGGATACCAAATGCACTTGAATACCCTCACGCTGGTGACCCAGATGGGCTGAAGTGACCCAGATGGGCTGACCAGGCCACGTCTGCTCCTATTTACCTGCTGTAAACCAGAAGCAGGACCACCGACAAAACCTACCAAGGCAACAGAGCATCGTGACTCTATAAGTTCACACCGGACACAATTTGTCCCTGATCTACTCCTGATGCGGTGCCTGTACGATTCCTGTTAGCATGCCAAGAGAAATGATAACCCTCCACGCTTCATCAGCAGGTCGTCAACATAGTAAAGATCACATTAGCAGTGGGGGGAAGGGGGGGTGGACTCCTGGGAATGGAAGAGGAAGCTGTGGTAGAACTTGCCCTTTACCTGAACCCTTATTATTTGAGGTGTCTCTTGATGGCAGGTAAGGAATAAAATGATTCATGTGATTTCTTACATCAGTTCCGAGTCTCAGTTCCCAGCAGCTCTGGAGAGCCGACTGCCACCAGCAGCTGGTACAGATCGGGTACAAACACAAAGATCTGTGCTAATATTTTGAAGCGATAAGTAATTAAGTGGCCTGGATTAAGCAGCGCTTAATGATCTAGTGCAGTGGAATCTGTGCATATTGTTGCTGGTTCTCTGCATGATGGACAGTCCACAGGCCTCGACTATGTCTGAGACACAAACATCACTAACTCAGAAGGTGTCTGTGAGACTCTGGCTGATCCGACAGGGATCTGTGTCTGAAAAGCAGCACAACTCTGTTCCTCAGTCTGATTCACCTGTTCTATGGTTCCTCATGAGGCACTGACATGAGGCATTGTCTATTTTATGGATGCTTTAGCACAGTGCTATGACCACAGAGCTAGTTGACCCTTACCTTACTGTGGCCATAAATAACAGCACTAATATCCTTATGGTCTTGTTTCAGTTAAATGTACCAGCAGAATGTCACCAAGAGATTAACCAGAGTCGCTGTCGTGTTGTAGTTCCCCTCGTACTTTCCTGCTGACATCACTTGCATTTGACGTGGAGAATTTTACAGCAGTTCGTAATTAGTACGATACTTTTCAGCAGTTATTTTTAGACTCTCCAGCATCTGAGTGAGCTGTTTCTTGAAGGATTCTGGTGATTACTATATTCAAAATGAAAACAGCTCCCAAAAGGTGTAAGGATGGTAGGAATCGGGGCTTTGGGACTTATCGCCCTGTCCGACAGCGGCACAAGCACAATATTGCTCCTCCAGTCACATTGTTAAGCCACTATCACATCCCCACTTTGTTCTAAACCACTTTTTGTTTGTCCTCAAGCTAGAAATAAGACACACAAACACACAATGTGGAGATCTGAGCATTGGGGAAGGGGAGAAAACTCATCCGATGAAGAGATGAGTAGGGATTGTCTTCAAGAGGTGAAGAACTGACAGCTTGGAGACAACTCTGTATATCAGATGAAGCCTGACTGCATTTCCATTCAATAAAACTTAAACTTCCTGATCCTGCTGTGTGACCTCAGAAGGACCCAAACTATACCATTTGGTGAATAACTTCAGGTTGGAGGCGAGGAGCAATACGAGGGTTTTATCTCCTGGAGCAATTAATGATTTTGTTCCTGCAGTTTGGCTCTTTGGCAGCAGGGACTCCATGCATGTGTTCCGGTGTAGCCCCAAGGTTTTGGCACCAGTAGAAAAAGTATTCCCATGGAAGGGCAATAATGTAAGGTAAAAAGGTTTTAAATACAAATAATGCTGTTCAGGGGGTCATGGTGGCTTAGTGGTTAGCACGTTCGCCTCACACCACCAGGGTTGGGGGTTCGATTCCCACCTCCGCCTTGTGTGTGTGGAGTTTGCATGTTCTCCCCGTGCCTCGGGGGTTTCCTCTGGGTACTCCGGTTTCCTCCCCCGGTCCAAAGACATGCATGGTAGGTTGATTGGCATCTCTGGAAAATTGTCCGTAGTGTGTGTGTGTGTGTGAGTGAATGAGAGTGTGTGTGTGCCCTGTGATGGGTTGGCACTCCGTCCAGGGTGTATCCTGCCTCGATGCCCGATGACGCCTGAGATAGGCACAGGCTCCCCGTGACCCGAGAAGTTCGGATAAGCGGTAGAAGATGAATGAATGAATGATAATGCTGTTCACCGTAGCTTTCCTCACAGTGGTACACATTATCAGCTCAGTGCTTAGGGAGAAGTAGAAAGAAAGATCACAGAAATGTAAGTGGGATAATGGCTGAGGTGTTCCACGTTAATCTCCCAGACACACTCCTTCCAGTCCTTTATGACAGATCATTTAAAAAGCTAGTTACTGAGTACATGCACCACAAGTAGAGTACTGTACTGTTTCATCTCTGTAAACTAATGTGACATCAGATCACCCATCAGACGATGCCTATGTATCTGGGAGGGACTCGGCCCACGTACGGGCTTTAAAGCACTGACACCTCACTGAGAATGTGATCCCTGGGGTGCTGTTGCTTCAGCTCTCTTTTCCTTTCTGTCATTTCCTACACCCCAAACTTTAATCTGCTTTAAACACCTTCATGTTTTTTTTTTTTGTTCCTGTTCAGACGCAAGTGATGGAAGTGTTTAACCCGATGTCCTGAGCGTACTGAATGACTTACTCACAGATAACTCCTCTGAGACAGACATTTATTCGGTGATGATTTGTGTGACAGTTTTGTCCGACTTGTGCCACACAATATGGCCACACAAATGACACAGCGATGAAGCAGACGTGAAACCACACAAATACTTCAGAAATGATGTCTTATTGATGCTGAAGCGATTCACTGGGCACTTTAGACTTAGACAGTTTACAGGCTGCTCGCAAGTAAAGTGTTTCTCAAAAGGGCTTTTAATCTAAAACTGTCAGCCTTATAGGTGAAGACCAGTGTGACCTCTGGGGCAACGCTCTGGGGCAACGCTCTGGGGCAACGCTCTGTGGCAATGCTCATCCAGATGGAGCTCCACGTTTGTCAGAAACTGTTCACATGGTGGAGCTGAAATTTGGTACGATATATAGTAGTTGTCATGACGATCTGATTATCTAAGCTACGGTCAGCAGCACACAAAGTGGGGACTGAAGATGTGACACACAAACAATGGACTGAACCACAAACACTGGCTATAGTGTGTAAGTACAGTGCAAAACTCAACACAACAAAAAATCGTTGCAGGTGCACACAAAACAATCAAAAGCTCCATGTTGGCATCGTTCTCTTTACTTCCTGTTCTTCTTCTTCTGACTTCTTAATGTTTAGGCTTCTCTTTTCCAGTCTGTGAGTAGTTTTGTGTCTAAAACACTTCTGTGCCCATTCACAGACCCCTCACAGGCTCATTATACCGTTATAGTCACATTAAAGTGCTGCAGAAGTAAAGCAACACTTTTCTCTGTATTGTAGAGCACCGAACTTGATATTTGTTGAGCTTTTGTGAGCAGTACATAGCACACAGGATAATCGACCCCGTTCTTATCCTCTGCCCAAAGCAGCACTCTGGTCTTTGTACCACTTACTTCAAAGTAAAATGACTAGTAAAATGACGGGCAGTCTGAAGAAAAGCAGAACAAAACACGGCCTTGAGATTATCAAAGGCCAGCTAGCAGTCAAGAGAGCATCTGAAGGTAGAAGCAGCGCTCAGCCAGTTAGTGTGTAACAAACACAGCAATGTTTATACTCTGTAAGAACCAAGATTTCCTAAAAATGAACAGAATTCACAAAGTTTCACAGGTGCAGAAAAGACGAAAACAGCCTTAACTTTCGCCTTCAAAGAGCAAAATGTTCCATAACCAGCCCTCATGACCAGCCCTCATGACCAGCCCTCATGACCAGCCCTCATAACCAGCCTTCATAACCAGCCCCCATAACCAGCCCCCATAACCAGCCTTCATAACCAGCCCCCATAACCAGCCCTCATAACCAGCCCCCATAACCAGCCTTCATAACCAGCCTTCATAACCAGCCCCCATAACCAGCCCTCATAACCAGCCCTCATGACCAGCCCTCATGTCCAGCCTTCATAACCAGCCCCCATAACCAGCCCCCATAACCAGCCTTCATGATCAACATCAAAATAAACCTGAATTAACTCACAGATCCCAACATGACTGCCCCAAGCACAGGAGTGTTCCACCAAATCAAACAAGTAGAACACCAACAAGAGCAAGAGAACGAGCCTCCGACAGGTAGCAGGTGAGTTATTCAACCCAAAAGGCATCACTGTGTATTGCAGAAACGTGTCTGCTGTAACAAGCTGAAAGCTCTCAGGGTTTTGGTGTCAGTACAACTTGCTACTTGGTATAAAGAACAACCATTTACAATATTCATTCATTCATTCATTCATCTTCTACCGCTTATCTGAACTTCTCGGGTCACGGGGAGCCTGTGCCTATCTCAGGCGTCATCGGGCATCGAGGCAGGATACACCCTGGACGGAGTGCCAACCCATCACAGGGCACACACACACTCTCATTCACTCACACACTCACACACTATGGACAATTTTCCAGAGATGCCAATCAACCTACCATGCATGTCTTTGGACCGGGGGAGGAAACCGGAGTACCCGGAGGAAACCCCCGAGGCACGGGGAGAACATGCAAACTCCACACACACAAGGCGGAGGTGGGAATCGAACCCCCAACCCTGGTGGTGTGAGGCGAACATGCTAACCAGTAAGCCACCGTGTCCCCTAAATTTACAATAGCGTCAACGAATTTTGGGTTTATCTTGGAAACGATATGGCTGTCACAGGCAGAAGTTACATGAAGGATGTGTGTTTCTAAGGATGTCTGAGTCCAATCATGAAAAGGTGTAATGCATCGCCCTGCTAATCTGTAACTGTATTTTTACTGAACAAACATGGCTACCATTAGATACTCAGCTTCTGAATACATGCTGCACCCAAGATGAATGCTATCGTAATATTATATAAGCATATATGTTGTAAAAGCGATCAGAACTCTAACCTTATAGGAAGAAACATTAAAGTACGTACCTAAAACCCCCAGACGGTAGTTTACGGTGACGACGATGACATCACCGTAGCTGGCAAGGACACTTCCGTCAATCACGTTCGCAGTTCCTTCAACATAAGAGCCACCATGAATGTAGACCATGACCGGTTTGAGCACGTCCTCCTCGTCACCGCTTACATCTGCAATCACCAAGTGACTTATTTATTGAGAGCAGAAAACTAGCCAAGTGATTCCAATAAAATGAAAAGAAATGTTGTAAAACACAGGACATAAGTATTATTTCACAGCCAAGACAGCCATCTGTTAATTATGTCTATAAGAAAAAGACTGAAGACTAAAGAAAAGTCTGTACCATACTGTGTTTATTACAGGGTGACGGATCGTCTAGCAGCGGCGCAATTCTGGGCTTCAGAAAAGTATAAACCTGAGTCTATAAATCAGATACATACAAGCATGCTAATTAGCATACGTGTATACTTACTTACACACACCCCCACTCCTCCCCATAAACACACACACACACACACACACCTAGGGACTCTGTGAGTATCTGTGTTAGCATAGGTCCTTGATCGAAGGCCTTTACTCCCCCATGCACTAACACGCTCGCCCACATGGGCCAGATGCCGAGCGTCCTTGGACGATCCTCCACTTCAAATGATGATTCTATCTACAGATTCAATGGAGAACACAAAATCCTCCATATTGCATGAGGCTCATCAGGAGCAGACTTAGTCATGCCAGCTTGTGAGTCACAGAAACAAACGTCTGGGTCTGAGGAACAGAGCATGCAGGTTAGTCTTGCTAAATCCACACTAATAAGCATGCTCATGTTTTAATGTACTCTGAGTTACTGCTTCTTTTCCCCGAGCTTTGCCTGTCTGTTCACAGCAGATGCCTATGTATGTTCATTAGGAAGCGGTAGCAGTGCAGCATCAGGCGTCTAGACGCCGTGGGAATCTGAAATCCCACTCCTGTTTGGGTTTGACCTTGGATGTAATCACACTCACCACAACTGTACTTTTCAAATCATTTTTTAGATGCGGATTAGCATATAGATGGATTCCACTTTGCTTGCATTTAGGAATTATCTGTAAACAACATGTGGATGAAAACCGTCTCCAGGCACCATGTTAACCAGGAGGGAAAATGACATCCTGCGTTTTCTTGCATTTGTCTGAATTTTACCAACACTTTCTAATCAGACATTTACACTTACCTGGTGCGGTGGTCAGGCTGAAGCCCTGGGCTAGACTCCAGGGTGGTCTCTTTATTCCTGTTTACTGCTTCATAAACTTTTAACTTGTTGATGGTAACTAAGTACTAACTAACTCTAGTACTCTAGTAACTAGTAGCTCTAGCGTAAACAACCCATTAGACCGGAAGTTAGAACTGATTTTAAAAAAATACCCGAGTGCTTTCACATGTAATCATGTATAATATTTATATATTAATTGATAATATATGTGATATTTTTATGTTGATTTTGGTTTAAATGGATAGCTGATGTTAGCTGTTTCCACACCACTGAACCAATCAGAAATCGGCTGAAACTTGACCATCCGACTTTTCTCTTCTTCAGCGTTTAGTTTCTCCAGCTTATTTGTGAGTAAAGGGATGTAACACCGGTCAGGTTCAGCTGCAGCTTTCTCTTCATTTCATTCTAGTCTGACTATTGGACTAAAAAACTATTTCCTGTAAAGAATGGAAACTTCCTGTAAAGGTCACAATAAATCATTGTAAGGTGTTTGTGCCAAAAGCTGATCCTACTACTGCTTCAGGTAATTACACGAAACCAACGTGTGCTCAGATTACCACAAAAGGCATCTAGCCACTTTATCATGCTACTTCATCAACTTCCTGTCGGTAAAATTCTGACTCGACTTTAATCTACATGGTCAGTACTCAGAAATGGTCAGAGCTCATTAATGCTCTGGCGTTAAGCTCCTGGTCCTACACCAGGTCTCATGGTAACTTTATAGAGCTGCATTGTGGACCTTGGTCTATGACACAAGCGTTCTTATTGACGACCATGACAGTTTTTTCTATTTTTCTTACATTGGCATGCAAAGAACAATCTCTCCTTCGTTCTCCAGTCAGTATTTCTCTCTGTTTTGTTATTAAAGGTGAAAGTTTGTGCTTAAAGCTGGTGATGCTTCATTTATTTCGGCTCGCTCCACACAGCACATTATTTAATATTTTGAAATCATCTAAACATCTGACAGTAATGGGTTAGGGTTAACATCTTCACTAAAATCACCATTTCTGATTTCACCATTTTTAAAAATTCTCTGTTCACAAATCTCCATTTCTGCTGCAGTAAAATAGGATAATAGATTAATAGGATAATAGGAAATACACCCTGTATTTTTCACTCACCTGAATCTCCAATGCTACAGAATCGTAACTTAACTAGAACCATAGAAAAAATTTCCCACAAAGCACACGGACTTTACCTTCGTCTGTGGGCACGTAGATGTTCAGGTACAGACAGTCCTCGCTCTGGTCTTGTACGTAAGTGGCCACCGTGTCCAGATTTGCTGTGAACCAAACAGGCAACATGTCACTCAACAGAAATCGATCCTCCAGGAACTGAGGGCAAACAGGGGCGAACTGGGTGGCGTTCCTGATGCTTGACCAAGAATTGGGTGGTTCAGGAGCCTGGAAGCGTCTTTCTCCTGTAGGAGGCATGGCATAAGGTACGCCCAGATACTGCTCCACAGGGCGCAGGATCTCACTGGGCAATGCAGCCCTAAACCCCCGGAGTTTCCCATAATATGTTGTGACTGTGGTGTACTGGACTTGCTGACAAGTGACTCCTGCTACTCCTGAAGCCATGATGAAGATCCGAAGCAGAATCTTCAGCTTCAGCCAGGACACACGAGCCGGTAGCCATACCGCTTTGTCCGGAGTGAACATTTTGCTGATATTGAGTGAACAGAAGTCCCAAAAAACAACAACTGTCTTACTCCAGCCGGACTGCGACAGGCTGATAGACGGCGTACTTGCCAATTGGGTTGCTGCCTTTGTTCCTGCTCATGACAAGGCGCCGTCTTAGATCCGTTTGCCCTTGTTTGGACAGCTAGAGCGATGACGCAGTCACTTCTATGGCTTAGTTCCAGGCAGAATGATCATCCTGCAGTTCAGAGAAAGAGAGAGAGAGGGGGGAAGGGAGAGAGAGAGAGAGGAAGGGAGAGAGAGAGATAGAGAAAGAGAGAGACAGAGAGAGAGGGAGGAAGAGAGAGATAGAGAGAGGGAGAGAGAGAGAGAGAGAGAGAGAGAGAGAGAGAGAGAGAGAGAGAGAGGAGAGCAAGCGAAAGAGAGCTCTCTCTCGCTTCTCTTCCTCTCCTTCTCTCTCTCTTCATTTCTCTTCTCTTTCTCTCTCTTCCTTCTCTCTTTCTCTCTCTCTGCTCTCCTTCCCTCTCGTTCTCTCTCTCTCTCTCTCTCTTTTCTCTCTCCTTTCTCTCTTTCTCTCTCTCTCTCTTCTCCCCTTCTCTTCCCTCTCTCCTGCCTTCTCTCCTCTCCCTCTCTCTCTCTCTCTCCTCCGAGCTCTTCTCTCTCTCTTCTCTCAATACTCTCTCTCTATCTCTACTCTCTTTCTTTCTATTTCACTTTGAAAGAGTTATGTGTACTGTGCTTCAGTGAAGTTGACAAACCATCAGGTTTTTGAACAAAGTGAGGTTTGTGCTGTAAGTCAGATTGCTGCCCTTTTACATGCCCAAGTCTCGCGGCTCTCAGTTCAGGGTCGATATTCTACAGTTGGGTCCAAACCCCAGGACTGTTATCAAAAATCAATACCATCTTATCTATTGCTATCTCTCAAGATTTGATCATTGTTCACTCAAACAATTCCAGCAAGAGTGCGCCCCATTGGCTGAACAATGGGAGGTACTGTTACCATGGCAACGCTTTTCCTGAGCGGTTTATTCTTCTACAAAACAGCGATGTGTCAACAAGTACAACTTTTTACCCTCTATTTAGTCTATAGTAACGTCAGTGAGAGACGTCAGCAGTTCCTTGATGCTCACACTGGAGACTCCTTCCATAAATGTTAAATAAACGTCTCCTTTAACTTGTGGAGTTAAAGTTAAACAGCACTCTGTGTTTTTACCCAATCAGCTGACGCCGGTCCCCGTCAACGCAGCACTACTATAGAAATGACACGCGATATAAGAACTAGCATATTATTATAACCCTATGACTTATGTGTCTGTTCTCAGAGCTGATGTTTTAGTAAACGAGTCCACGCTTTCAGATCGGAGAAGTGAACAACACTGTGGTGTAATAACGGAGAAACACACGGAGAAGTGAGTCTCCATTAGGTGTTGGCGGCTGTGGGAGCGTACACAGCTCCACCGCAGTCTGAGATAATAAGCTAAATGGTGTGTGAACAGGATATTGGGATGATTTTTCATGTCAGTGCTCACACTGTCTCTGCTCGGAGTAATAATGAAGACGGAAAATCAAAGATGGGATTAGTTTTTGATGAATGATCACGTTAAACGTTCTGGGACACTTGCATTCTTCGACATTTGGACGATGTTGAGTCTTAACATGACCTCCTGTTAGAGCTCAAACTACAACAACCAACACACTGCACACTCGGGAGCTCCGGCTTTATAGATTTAGATGGTGATGTCTTCAAAATTATGGTATATAGTTGCAGCAAAACACACCAGTATCTGATTACTCCACACACACACACACACACACACACACACACACACACACACACACACACACACACACACACACACACACACACGTAGATATTCGGTCACTAAAGTCTAGTATTTGATGTATTTTCATGCTTTATTAAATGAGTAATTGATTATTAAAGCAGCATTAACAGATTTAATGCACAGTGAAACACCACCAGTGCTGCTGCTGCCCCTAGTGGTGATACCATGATATTCCACAGGAGGAGAGTCTTCTACTGTGACTGTAAACACTCTTACATTCCTAATACACTTTTTTGGTGTTGTTTGGACCAAATACCTCACTATATATACGTGTGTGTGTGTGTGTGTGTGTGTGTGTGTGTTCAGGTATGTTATGTCTGCTGTCCTGTCTGCCGTGTCCTGAAGTGCATCACGTCCACACAACTGAAGTGATGCTGCAGGAGGGTGGTGTTAGTGGTGACACGCTGATACTCATACACCTGGAAATACTCTAATACCTGGAAGTACTTTTAAAAGGATTGTAAGGTTTTATTTACTGATGGATTTAGAGTTAAACTAAAGTGATGGGAGGAAAAATCCACAGAGGTTTGTGATCGCAGTGAATTGATTAATGGGACAGAAAAAAATAACTATAGAGTGCTTTATAAGTGTGTGTGTGTATTTGACTGGATTACATCACGGAGGACGTCGTCTCAGCAGGAAGCGCCGTGTCTGTGAATCACTCACAAGCTTCAGCACCTTCTCACCCGTCTGTATGTCTTGGCTGAGACGATCTATTTTTCTGTCTAATGACATTTAAAAATTCAGTGAAATGTGCTTCTCTGTAGCTGTTTGATTGATTATAAACTGGGATTACATCGAGTTAATGTTACATAAATCAATATATTTTATTTACCAGAAACTTTCAGTCATCTAGCTGATGAGAGATTTATTTTAGACTCAGTATTAACTCCTTAAAACCAAAGGACCAGTTACATCACCTAATAACTGTACACAGTATGGCTGGATTAGGACACCAGCGTCGACTAGTTTATAAAGTTTATAAGGTTTAATGTAGGATTACGAGCTCCCAGGTCAGAGATATAGGTAATTAATTAATTCTATAATAAAAATATTTCATAAGCTTCATTTAAACTGTTGTTTTGTGTAGCATTAGTCATTATTAGCTAGCACAAAGAATGTGTGTACTCAAAGACTGGAAAACAATCATGCAGGATAAAGTCGAGAGTGTAAAAGTATTACAGACTGTGAGGTGGAGACCTGCTTATAGGCACTGCCAGTTATGTGGACGCTGCAGGACGGTGGAGCTGTCAGTGATATACAGTCACAGAAATGTCCAAAAAAGCAGCAGTTCAATATAATCGTTTTACAGATCTCTGGTCTAATGTCCATATTATACTGTATAACGTCCTCCAGAGAATAAACAGAGAATGTAGACGAACATTAGCTACTAAACACATATCATGATACATGTAAAACGAGTCACACAGTAATACATGACCTTTCATAGTCATACACTAAAGCACTTTGAGCTGCATTTTATCTCTACATCTAGTTTATTATTATGATATTGTTCTTGTCTATAACCTTAAACCCTCGTGTTAAAAACCTTATGGAACATATCGAGTCGTATGAGATGTGTGCTGTGGTGAAGACCTTCTGTGTTCGATAAGGTTCGGTGTTCATTAACATGCAGGCCCATAACAGTCTGTGTGTGTGTGTGTGTGTGTGTGTGTGTGTGTGTGTGTGTGTGTGTGTGTGTGTGTGTGTGTGTGTGTGTGAGTGTGTGTGTGTGTGTTTGTGTGTGTGTGTGTCTATGTTTTCATATCGTAATGACGACCAGTCAAATGTCCCCACAAGGACAGGAATATCTAACAGTTACTTGTAGGGACATTTTACAGCTTTTATTAGAGACAACTGTGTCAGCAGAAGGACGTAACCAGGATAGGAAGAGAAATGTGTGTGTGTGTGTGTGTGTGTGTGTGTGTGTGTGTGTGTGTGTGTGTGTGTGTGTGGTGATTGATGAGGTCAGATCTGTAACCTGAATCACAAAATTCAATCCATGGAAATCATAAATAAGAATCTGATCTAAATGAGACGTCTTCTGGCAGCAGCTCAGCATCAGCATCATGACACAAACCTCTACACCTCTCTATGCAGTATAGAGATTTATTATAAATAGGTTTCTTTTCTTTTTCTTTTTTTCTTTTTTTTTTGCTTCTCAAAGTTTCAACATCTTCCTAGTATGATTTATGATTTATAAAAACACAGACATTAAGTCTATTAGAATAAACACAGGCACATAACAGGACCTCTATAATCGGATGTCTTCCAGAATGTCCTCTTAATAAATGCATGCTTGTGTCTGGTGGCTGAATTTGGCAGCGTTCTGAAATGCAGCACGATCACAAGGCAAACTTGTGTAAATGTAACAGCTCACATGTGTATATGTAAAGATAGGTATGTATATGTAGAGAGAGAGAGAGAGAGAGAGAGAGAGAGAGAGAGAGAGAGAGAGAGAGATCACCACCTCCTGTGTGTTGGTGCTGCACTGTCCTGCATTGCACTTACCCCGTGCATGTCCTCTTCCTCACACTGCTGCACGTATAAAGGGAAATTCAGCACAACCACTAAACCAAATCCATGCATTTCGCGCTCGCGCTCATAGAAAGCGAAGGATCAAATGAAATAAAACCAAAAGCGCGCGCACGAGAGCTTTCGGTGCTCCTACCTCGTGATGATGGAGATGATGATGGTAATAATGATGATGATGGAGATGACTCGAAAACCTCCTGAAAGACCGTCTCGAGCCGATACTGCGCGAGAACGCGCGCGCGCGACACTCACTGTGAGCATCTCGGCCGTGTGTCTCTTCATCCCTCTGACGCGGACGGGGGACAGAATGCGGCACGCGCAGGAAAAAAGAAGGGGAAAAAAACCCGTGGAGGCGACGTGCAGAGAGGTGGGGGCGGTGGGGGGCGGGGCAATGCACGTGAAAGCAATCAACGCAATTTTAATACGTTAGTGTTTTATTAAGACACCTAAAGGGATTAATGAATTACAGATAGAACTGAATCTCTCTCTCTCTCTCTCTCTCTCTCTCTCTCTCTCTCTCTCTCTCTCTCTCGGGCGCGCGCGCAGCCCATTGGCCCCCTTCAGTCATCACGTCACCCGAGTTACGTGTCTCAAACATTTACATTTCAGATCACACAACAAACACAAATAGGTGCAGCTCATACACACATACACCTTACTACACACACACACACACACACACACACACACACACACACACACACACACACACACACACACCTTACTACATACACACACATACACCTTACTACACACACACACACACACACACACACAGCTTACTACATACACACATACACCTTACTACATACACACACACACACACCTTACTACATATACACACACACACACACACACACACACACACACACACACACACACCTTACTACTTACTACATACACACATACGCCTTACTACATACACACACACACACACACACACACACACACACACACACACACACACACACACACACACACACACCTTACTACATATACACACACACACCACACACACACACAACACATACACACACACACGCACGCACATAATTGATGCAGAAGAAAAGCATTTTACTCTTACATTTATGCATACATTTATGTCGATGTAATAACAACACCCTTTTTTGCCTGTGTAAGGAATTTGCTTTTGTAACTCCGTCACCGCACTTAGCCGTATGTCACGTCACATCACACAACAACACACAACACACAACAACACACAACACACAACAACACACAACAACACACAACACACAACAACACACAACAACACTCAACAACACACAACACTCAACAACACATAATAATAATCCAGTTTAAACCGTTTGTTTTTTTCTTTGTAGATTATTAGCTTTAGATAAATCCTCAGTCTTCAGTTTTTAGTCATTTTACAACACAATAAACACCACATGGAGTTTTCATGCTTATTTTAAACATCTCATTATCCTACACTGAATATTCATGTACTTATGATGTTTATATCCTAAGGACATGTGCAGGCAGCGTGACGCGCACACAGACACACACACACACACACACACACACACACACACACACACACACACACACACACACACACACACACACACACACACACACACACACACACACGTCCACTTTTCCATGTGTCTGAAACAAGAACTTCTCAGGCTTTATATATCCACATAATCCCTATATTATAAAGGGCCTTGTGGGATGTCATGGGGAGCAAACACTTCAGTGTGTACATCTCTCCATTTCTCTCTTTCTCTCTTTCTCGTTCTTTCTCTCTGACTCTTTCTCACACACACACACACACACACACACACACACACACACACACACACACACACACACACACACATGCTTTCTCATCTGTAATCTGAATGCATGGTGCATCCAAGGTGCCTTTTCTGCCTACTTCTATGTAGAACACACACACACACACACACACACACACACACACACAGGTCTGCTGAAGGCAGTCACACAGTGAGACAATGTCTGGAGAACATCTCAGACATGTTTAGGTAACAATAATTAAAAGAAAGAATCATTGAATGACTACATCTGTATGGGGGTGTCAGTGACACAGGGGTAAAACAGACCCAAATGGGGGGTAGCATAAAATAAACAGATTTAAACTCTTAAACATGAAAGGAACACATGAGGAACAGGTGTGCAGAGGCGGGCAGGAAGAGACAAGGGCAGGACAAGGGCAGGACAAGGGCAGGACAAGGGCAGGACAAGGGCAGGACAAGGGCGGGACAAGGGCGGGGCAGACACATGACACAAAACATAATCAGATGGCCAAAGTCCTGACGGGAGGAGTTCAGGGAAGTGAAATGTCCAACTGATCAAGTAAACAGCATTAAATGACTCACTTTTAGTCACAACTCTGATTATTCCTCTAAAACTGGGACAGGATCCGAATCTTCCTCTGACATGAAGTGTTGGAATAGTGGCTCGAGGAAGACCATTTGTTATTATATACTTACCATCACAACCACCTGAACTTATCATCTCTTACCATCATGGACTTTAAGGACAAACTACTTTCACCCTCCAGATACTTGATTGAAGCAGGTTTGATACAGTATTTGCCTGACTGGGTTGGAGGTCCTCAGGTGATCTCCTGGGTACCTGCAATGTGCATCATGATGAATATAAATTAATTGAGAACCCTTTATAACACTTTACAGCACAGAGGAATTTTTCCTTCATATTTTTCACATTTTTCTTCCTGCGATCAAAAATCCAGAGGCTGAAGCACTTGAGCCACCACTGCCCATGAAGAACGAGAAAGTCATCTCAATCTCATCCCCCTCCCTCACAAATCCCATGCCAGGTCCCATGTTTGAAAGAACACAAAGATTGCACCCCACATTGTTGACCCTGATCCTTCTGGAGTCAAAGTTAAGCTAGAAGAACATCGAATGGTCTTTATCTAATCCTTAACAGTCCAGTTCAGTTGAGTCTGTGACCAGGATCCTGTGCTTGGCTTACAGGAGAGGAACCTGATGTGGGCTCAAGGCTTCACATCTTGTGTGTTCTGTGATGCTTTTCTGCTCACCACATCTGTACAGGGGGGTTATATGAGTAACTTCCTGTCAGCTCAGATCAGTCTGACTCGTCTCTTTTCTCATCGAGAATGTCTTTAACTCAGACGTCTACAGCTCAATGTCACCTTTCTGTATAAACTCCAGACTGTTGGGTGAGAAAATCCCCGAGGTTCTGCTGTTTCTGTAATACTCAAACCAGTCGCAGAGATCAGACCTTTCCCCCATTCTGATATCTGATGGATAATTATTGATTTAATTTTTAATTGTTTTATATTATTCTGTGTTTTATATTTCTGTACCGCTGTTTGAAACACTGTCCATTGTTAAAATCATTACCTAAAGCACTGTGTTCTGCTGCCACATGACTGACCTACATGCTTGTGTAGGTGTAAAGGTGTTCAGTCATCAGTACAATCCCTGAAATCATTTACAGTTGTGATTGCATAAGTATTCACCCCCCAAATCTGTGAAACCTCTACAGATAAAACCTCTAAGTAAGGGACATGATTACGGGTTTGGAGCTTCGGCAATCTAATTTCAAACAACAAGCTGAGCTTAATTTAGAACAAGTTAGTTTATTGGGTCAGATTAGAATCTTGATCAGTCTGATCCTCAGTGTGTATGTTCAGCGAGTGAGAAATACAGATCTCATGTCCAACACATGCTTTATGTATTTAGTAGGAGGTGTGTTTCACTTCCTCTCCCTTTTCCTACACTAATAGTCAGAGACCACACACAGGACCAGCTCCATCCTTCTGGGTGTCTGGAAGAACAGAGATTTTCACATGAATTTAAGTGTAAGGATTATGACAGAACCCAGCCATGGCCTGTCCAGGGGACTGTCGCATGTCACATGCAGCCTGCATGACTGAGTGAGAGTTACACTCATACAGCTGCTGTAAACAGTCTTCATCCTTTACGTGTGGCGGCGATCATCTCACAGACACATGAAGTCACGATAAACTGCAGGTCTGAATAATGACAATTTAGAAGCTGTGATTATCTGTGAGATGTAGTTAATGATACGTGTGAAGATTACTGAGGTGCACTGGGTACTGGTAAACAACAGAGGGCAGTGTTGGACACTTTCAGATCATTTCTGCTGTCATATCACTACCACAGGTAGGAGCAACATGCACGCCTGGGAGGTCTCTCTCTCTCTCTCTCTCTCACACACACACACACACACACACACACACACACACACACACACACACACACAGACACAGACACAGACACACACACACACACACACACACACACACACACACACACACACACACACACACACACAGACACACACACACACACACACACACACACACACACACACACACACACACACACACACACACACACCACCACCACCACCACCACCACCACCACCACTTAGCCAGCATCTTCTGCACCTTAAATACCTAAACACCTGTAACATAAAGCCAAGCTCATCAGGATATTCAAGAAGAAAGGAGAAGAAACCATTGGAAGTTCTGAGGCTGAGCAGCACATGCTCTTCTGGCAGGAATCATGAATCAGTTGCTGTTACAGTGTTTTATACAGATACTCTATTCATTTCTTAAATGTCAGTGTGTAAAGTATTTTCTGACCCACCACCTAGGCAGGTCATCAGCATAGTAGACGTTAGTGTCATGCTCTTCTCGGGAACCATGACAGAAGATTTGTGAGGTACTTCAACGTTCAGCAGATTTATGTCCTGATTTTCACAGCAGTAGAGCTAGAAAAAGTGGTTCTTTAATCCTTAGCTTGGACCCAATTCTGCTAAGGAAGCTGGAGGTGTTAATGACTGTAATATCTGTCACAGTATGGAGCATTTTACCTTTTATTACAATCATGTGACTTGAAATGATCCGATCCATAAAGAACCCATGTACTGTGAAGCTCCGTGGAACAGTCAAGCTAGCATTGAAGAAGCCAGACATATTGGTGGTACTCAGTGATCCTGGAGAGCCTCCTGTGATGAATTGGGCTTTGTGATGGACTCCCTGGGGAAATAAAGATGCTGATTCTGGTTGTAAGGTAGCGGAGGTGGTGGGGTGTTATAAAGAAGTTTAAACCACATGTTTAACTCAATATCCATTTGGTGTCTATCGATATAATCAATACAAGATGAGTTAATGTCTAAACCCTTCTCTAACGTAACACTGGGTGGAGCTGGAGGCCCGGCTGGAGGAGCCAAGCGCTTTCTTCAATTACATTGGCGTCAGTGAAAAAAGTCTGATCTTAAAGTAACTTCCACATGAATGCAGGACTCGGATGTGGACCGAATGCAGTCTGATTTGTTTGATGATTGATCTTAAATCATCAGATTGTTGTCAGTACCAGTTTCTCCACATTCACCTGTCTTATACCTAAATCTCTTAGTATTACAACTTTTAATAATTATACTCCAGATATAGAAGTGAACACGCAGGTTAATCACTGAAAATCTGCTGACAAGGCTGTCTGATCTTCCTGAAGATGACCTCAGGAGAAAAGAGAAAAAATATTAGGTTTCATTTATTAAAATGTCTTGAAGGGGGGAATGTGATCAGATATGATTTGTTGACCTGATGGTGAAGCTAAAGGCTAAGTGAAGATATTAAACATGATGTTTCTTTACCAGAGTCTCCTTTACTGGGAGTGTAGGATATACTGGCCAATGAGAGATAGAGACAGACAGACAAAAAGACACACAGACAGACAGAGATATTAGCCATATAGACTTGGTTTTAAAAAAAAAAGGAATTACTGTAAGCAACTTAACGTAAAAGGTTTGAACGAAGAGAAGAACTTGCACAGACTCCCAGGAGCCCTTCAGCCCTTGTCTTCTATTCAGAAAGCCTTCCTCTGTCCCATAAACATGTCCTGATTGTGCGTTAAAGAAGAGAAGGAGCTTTCTCCTGAAATGAGCTGTACAGTGAAGTGGAGGAGGGTTTTGTTCCCACTGGGATGAACTGGGCCTGAGTGTCGGTGTGAAACCTCTCACGCTTACAGATGGTTTGGATAAGTAAAAGATCAGCTGGATCAGTCTTCAAGAGGTGAACTTTTCTCCTGGTGAGATGTTTCAGGGCTGCTATCAGACTCCTGAGGAATACTACATCTCTATTAGATTATCTTGCTGTGTTGCCCTGAAGCACTCGGCGTCTTCACTCTCTTCACTTCCCAAAAAACTCCCAGCTGGGATTCAGAGGACCTTTTAAGCCCTGATTCTTTCTGCACTGCAGGAAGCAATCACACTTTGGTCTGAGCTGCAACACACACCATGTGTGTGTGTGTGTGTGTGTGTGTGTGTGTGTGTGTGTGTGTGTGTGTGTGTGTGTGTGTGTGTGTGTGGCTGTGAGCAGCTCAGGAGGCCTGGTGCATCAGTATTAGCTCTGTGTATCAGCTCTGCTACTGAGAAGGTCCGCATGCAGAAAGGATTAACAGGTCTGACATGAGACTGAGGTTGGTGTCATCTTCTCATCCTCTCACATGCTTCATTGCTCCTCAGATCCATCTCATAAACTCACAGATCACACAAAGTCAGATCCACCCTAATAAAAGGGTTTGGGGCAAAAATAGAAATGAAAAAACAGGAGATTAACAAAAGAATAAATAAAAACAGGTAATAAGATGCAATAAAAAATGTATATGTTATACTTTATACCTTATAAATATCAGGAGGAAAAAATATTGAAAAGGATGCGATAAATAAAAAGGAAAAAAATTAACTTTAAAAAAGGAAAAAAATGTAAAAAGATTAAAAAATATCAGTGACAAAATTTGTGTTTCTGGAACAGAGTCTTTAGTTCTCTCTAGAAATAAAGGCATGAAATACACACAGTTACAGCATGAACATATAAACATCTAAAATGTGCTGATTATACAACGTGTGTGTGTGTGTGTGTGTGTGTGTGTGTGTGTGTGTGTGTGTGTGTGTGTGTGTGTGTGTGCATGAATGAATGAATGTGATGAAAATACACTAAAAAACACAAAATGCAATTTGAGTAGAAAAATACAGATGTAATGATCTGAAAATGATTATTTATTATTAGAACAGTTTAATTTTTGCAAAGATATTTACACACAAGGGGTCACGAGGTTGTGCTCGTGTGATGTTATTGGTCACTATTCATGCTAAGTGCTACTGTAGGTTGTGCAGATTAGCGTCAGCGTCCTGATCAGTTTTATACTCAGACTAACTCGGTGCTCGGATTCTGTCTCGCTGAATAAATGAAGATTTTGTAAATATTGTAGACTTAAATAATAGCTACATGTTTCCTGAATAAAGCCCCTGTGTGCA
>NC_062523.1:31882166-31887166 GCF_022655615.1 Tachysurus fulvidraco
GCTACAGAAATCAACCAGTACATTTTTACTAGACATTATTTTACACGCCGATCAGTAACCAGGTTAATGGACATGTTTTATACCAACCGTTATTTCTAATACATTATTCATTAGAGAAAATCTCTAGCTTGGATTTTGAGCTCTGAACACAGTAATCAAATAGACATGGTGCTGATTGATGTTTCCTTTAAATGTTAAATATTCATGAGCGTGCATGGCTGCAGGCAGAACCTGTTTCCTATTAAACATGTTAGTAACCCCTTTCCCCTTTTATCCGTCCATCCATCCATCTCTCCGTTCATCTCGCCTGACTCCCATGTGCTCCACCTCAACCCAGGCGAGGAGGGAGAGGCTTTACGTCTTTCTGTGACGGCTTGATTGCTGAGGAAGCTGTCAATATCAGAGGAAATGGATGCTTATTGAAGGTTTGCAGGATTTTAGAGGAGCTAACCGAGCACCTTCTCAAGCTGAAAAGGGCAAACTGAGAATAAATCATTACATGGATAAGAAAATGGTAACTGTACCTTACACGTACACAAAAGTGTAGCACAGCAAACATTGTGCTGATTTTTCAGAAGGTAAAACGTCAATTCCAAAGAACTCTAACAATTCCTCAGACCAGTTTATACTGAAGGTCTAATGCTTCAAACATGGCCAAAGGGGACTCTGGGCCACGTGACGGTTTTGGAGTGTAGGTTTAGCCACAATCTACACAAATAACTCCTGGTTTTAATTAACTGGATATTCACTCTTAACTAAACTAAATTCATTTAGCAAGCTAGCGGTTTTGCAGCAATGTTTTTAAAATCTGAGTGCAGCTCAGAAACAATTCACAGGTTTGTATTAAACAGTTCGATTTCTGGGAGCAAAGATGAAGATAATTTATCAGGTTACGTTTCCTAATTCCCCAAATCAGCTCACAGCATGCTAGCAAACAAATTCTGCTAGCAAACAAATTCTGCTAGCAAACAAATTCTGCTAGCAAACAAATTCTGCTAGCAAACAAATTCATTTCAAGTAAAATCACACAGAGGACACACCAAGACATGTCTTAGGACAGAATTACAGCAGTGTTTGGGTTCAAATGTATAAAGTCTTCAAGTGAGAGATGGTTGAGGATAAATTCACAAAACGTTTTTAGCTATATTACCGACTGTGTAGACTTTAAAGTGATTAAAGGAAGCATAGGCTGGAGAAATTGAGCTGGTCAAATAGGGCTAAATTAGCCTAGCATTTTCTATTATTTCTAATATAATGAAAACAAACGTAGCATGAATTTACACACTGAACTAATCTCAGCTCTATCCATTTTATTAAAAGCTGTCACACTCTGGATTTTCTAGAAGGACAGAAAAGAATAAAAAACAGCAGTAACTGCAGAATAAATCTTGTTAAAAAGATGAAAAACAGAAGGTGGAGAGAGAGAAAAAAGAGATCCAGGAAACGTGAAGAGAAAGAAGGAAATGGAAGGAGCGTTATTCAGTTGTGGCTTTAAGTTTCTAGAAAAAGATGGATTGCAAAAATCAGCAGAAATCCTCAGTCAGGTTTCTGTGTAAATCCCCTGAAGTGGTTTAGTTACTAAAATGTTTGCATTTCATATTAGCTTTGTACCTGTTATTGCTTCCTGGTCCTGATTTGATGCTAACTCATTATGCTAATCATGGGGTTAACGGAGCAGAACCGGGTCACCCATCTGCTCCTCACACAGTACCAGGTTTATTAGCTCCTTCACACACAGCAAATACCGTGATTAGCATCTCACCGCTAAACATCAAGCCACTTTAATGTACAATCAGATTAAGCTGGATACTGGACAGACAAACCGTTACAACCTTAGAGTTTTGTGAGTGTGAACAAGTCAAATAAGCTCCAAAGTGAATACTGTTTTTTTTTCACTTGATGATCATTTTTCTACACACACGTGAGAAATTACGTCTTTCTACACAACTAAGAATCGATGATATAATTATCACTTTGTTAAACCACATTCTCTTCATTCCAATTCTCATGGTGTTTGTACTACAGATGATCTACACAAATCACAGTGAGTGGAAGTCTGTGGAGAAATCAGATGAGTTGCTGATGACGTATTCCATTCAAACTCTTCTGACCAATCAGATCCCAGGATTAAGCAGCACTGTGGTGTTATATAGAGAGACGTTTATTCTGGGTTTTCTGGCTGATGCACTGAAATCTGTCCTCAGATGCCATTGATTCAGTTTTGACTTAAAGAGGTTAACGAGCTGGAATAACTTTACGTTATTAGGAAAATGTGGGAGATAAGCAGGAAATGGGAGCTGATTGGCGTTAAGAATTTAAATCCGTTTTAATAGCTTAAAAAATAGATTGTACCCCAAATCACTGGAGGATGTTTTGAAATAGATTTAGATAATTCAGTCTCCGGAGACACTTTAAAGTTTCAACTCAGGCCCATCATTTACCTTTGACCTTTGACCCCTGGAGTGCTTCAAATGGAGATCATCAATTTGGACTGAAAATCGCCCCCAGGCTCGACCGACTGAACTCATCATCTTTACTAACATGAAACTCTTCGTATTTATTTAAATACAAACATTGGGCTTTCAGTGTTTCCTGAATGACACTGAGAACAAATTCCCACATTTATATTAAATTAAAACAATTTCTACAAACTTTATTACTGAACAGAAACCTAACAGTGGCTTTAAGCTTTAGCTCCATCTGCAGAGGAACAGAAATCAGACTGGATCACAAGTCACAAAACATCTCACATCCAGGTGATGTTTCTTCCCATAATGCTTCTCTTTTTCAGGTTTGATCTGCTGTTAATTCTTTTCTACAGAATCTCATGTGGTGACTTTATTAACATTTTGTTTAATAATATAAAAAAATCCCGAACTAGCTAATTTTTAAAATTTACCTACCGACTGCAGACAACTGAGGAAGCTAGTTTACAAAACAACGGCTAATTTAATAAGCTAATCTACACAACAACACAAGCTATAACTTATAAAAAGTATTTACAGAACTAAACTAGCTAGCTATTTTAAGGCTGGTATGTACATTAACAGCTAGCTAAAGTGACTAGCTAACAGCTAGCTAATGTGACTACCTAACAGCTAGCTAATGTGACTAGCTAACAGCTAGCTAATGTGACTAGCTAACAGCTAGCTAATGTGACTAGCTAAATGACTAAATGAAACCAGTTCTTTACATCAACAATCTAAACTGCGAAAGCAAACTTACCTCCACGTACGGATAAAGATCTAACACTCATGTTTGTGTCCCGTGTGTCATCAGATGTTTACAGACGTGTTGGAGATGAAGCTGACGATTATTTATAGAAAAGCTGATGATGTTCTACATGAATCTAAAGTAATCCTGTAAAACTCGAGCTGCAGTTCTCATGACCAGTTTCATTTATTAACAATTTTATTTTTTCTAAAATAAAAACCAGACCACATCCACAACGAACTCTAGATAATCAATATAAAGTAAGAGTTTACATCATCAGGAACAAGCGCAGGTCTCTCGTAACCACACACTTCCCTTCAGTGAAGAGAACATTCACTCCCAATGCTGCTTTCGCTAAAAACCGCGTGGAAATTCTGTTTTAAACCACACAGAGGATTTAGCTTTAACGCTAATGTTTATCTAACAGGAGCTCTCAGTGTCTCAGTGCTGAATGATGAATGTTTTAATGTGCACGTTTTTCACTTCTCCTGCATGTCGGTTCATACGAAAGCTTCTTATGAGAGCGTCTGATCCCGAAGGTTCTCCTGAACATAGACATGAACTGGAGCTCAGCCAAGCCAGAGGAGATAAGTCTGCATGGATCCTGGTCTCGATTAGAAGCAGCCTTTCTACTAGTCGCTAAGCTTAACAAGAAGCACGCCGAGCCTCTGGGCATCCACACGTCTGATCAACATCAGAAAAGAAGGAAAGAAAAGAGACTTCATCAGTAGCTGAAAGAGTAAAAGGTTCCTTTTAAAGACAACATCAAAAGTGGACTTTATCGTTTTTCTCACTAAACTCACTTTGCATACGTGTAAAATCCAACATCTGCTGATCAGACAGGAGACTTTTATTAAAGTAAAGGATTTATTTTAAACAGCTTGCCAAGTTAATGTTAAGTTTAGCATTGAGTTCAATCTGCTGACCGAAGCATGAGCGCGCAGGAGCTGAGCGATAACTCGTCTGTGCTTTAGCATCTCCAACAGATCCATAAATCTCAGTTTTAGAAAAGAAAATGAAGTTACAAACGTTAGCATTCTTTATTCTGTTGACTAGAAAATGTGCTATTCATTTTATTAGCGTAGGCAAATGATACGACTTTAATGATCAGCTTTTTAATGGATATTTTTACCAGATTATTTCAGATTATTATATTATTTATTTGGTGAATAGTTTTATACATTATGTTATATATTATATATATATTATGCTAATTAGCATAGAAAAGCTCAACAAAAAAGGCACAGTAACATTTTGTAATCATTTATCATTTGGAATAAAAATCATTTCAGCTAAAACAAACATTAAGTTCATTATTTTCTTTTTCCCTTCATCAAAAAGCTGAATCCTGAATCCGTATTAGCAGCTAATAAACACACACATCAATAATAATAATAATAATAATAATAATAATAATAATAATAATAATAATAATAATTTAGGGGTCATGGTGGCTTAGTAGTTAGCACGCTCGCCTCACACCACCAGGGTTGGGGGTTCGATTCCCACCTCCACCTTGTGTGTGTGGAGTTTGCATGTTCTCCCCGTGCCTCGGGGGTTTCCTCCGGGTACTCCGGTTTCCTCCCCCGGTCCAAAGACATGCATGGTAGGCTGATTGGCATCTCTGGAAAATTGTCCGTAGTGTGTGTGTGTGTGAGTGAATGAGTGTGTGTGTGTGCCCTGTGATGGGTTGGCACTCCGTCCAGGGTGTATCCTGCCTCGATGCCCGATGACGCCTGAGATAGGCACAGGCTCCCCGTGACCCGAGAAGATCGGATAAGCGGTAG
>NC_062523.1:31894666-31904666 GCF_022655615.1 Tachysurus fulvidraco
TTCATCACTATGGTGCCACTCCATCAGAGGACAAACTGTACACCTGGTATGTGGGACTAACATCTCACCTGGACCTACACAGTAGTGCTGTAGTGCTTTTTAGCCTGATTAATGCCTCGTAAAGACTGCTCCTTATTTGCAGACCGTTTATTACCTTTCGTGGTGGATACTAACTCAGAAAATATGAGAGCAATGATGGCCCTAAAATGCACAAGAACTCACTCTGGGAAACTTCTGCCAGCATCAACCAGTCAGACAGGTGACGTTGGTCAGATGGCCACTCAAGGATAAATGTCCTAAAGCAGAACGTCCTTCTGATTAAAGCAGGTCAATAATCAGTGCACACCGACTCATCTGAGGAGATCCATGTAATCGGGTCATGTGGTTCTGATGGACACCTATTGAACTTGTACTGGACAATATTGTCATTGCAGGAATGTCTGTCGAGCTAAGACTAGAGACTTGGATAAAAGATGATGTATGAAGTGGGCAGAGCTTCCAGAGAGCTTGACATGCCTACACAGCTGTTATTACCTGCTCTCTGCCATCCCACTATCAGCGTTTCTGATTAAAATCATTTAAAAAGAAGTTATACAGCTCAGAGGTTTCTACAGATGGTCCGAGATGAAAGGTCACATTCCATTTTAAAGCTCAGTGACAGACAAACCAGAGCTAAAGGTCCTCCACCTGCTGGTCCTCACATCTGACAGCAATTTGAGATCCAACGCTCAATTTCCACTTTAATGCTTTACAGCTTCACACAGATTACAGCACCTCCACCCCCGAGAACAAAGAGAAGAAAAGGGAACCGTGATGAACACCGAGGTAAACAACGACCGGTCTGAAGGTAAATAAGAAAGTAGACAAAAATATAAAGTCTTGTGAGACTGTGGTTAAGCAGTAAGATGTTAGAGGATAAAGTTAGTAGTATTTATCCGTTTATAGTAACATTTAATGTTCTATAAAGTCCATCTTACACGACTGTACCTTTATAAACGTTCCTGGGAACCTGACAGGTTCGTCCACAGCCGTTCGAGCAGCACTTCTTGTGGGCGGAGCAGTGGACGTCGCTCTGACAACTCTCCACACAGGCGGCAGCAAATCCGCTCGCTCGATCCGGAGCTGGACACGCCCCCTGTTTCACCGACGCCACCGAGAGGAAAAACTCACAGCTGACCACACACTCGGACTGTTTATTTGGGAAGACGGTCTGGACATAGGGAGAGGGAGGGAAACACGGATCAGTCAGGAAGCGTTAGCATTACGCATTAGCATACAGTCATAGAAATGAACACTTACCTCACACAAATCCTGACACTCGCTCTCTCTGAGATCCCATGATGCTTTGCAGGGCTCCAGACACTACAGAAATATCATGAAAAGCAGAAGCACACGTGATGCCATGTGAAGAAGACTTTAATCACCTTCCTCAGAATACACACATCTGTGCTCACATCTGTCACATAAAGACTGAAGTGTGTAGCTGAGAGCGCTAACGTAACGCCTCAGTGTGCAGGCTACCGATTAGCACAGTTTAAAGAGATAGTGAGGAAGAAAGGAATGAAAACGGAAGGAAACGTGATGTAATATGGACAGCGAGTGAAGCACTGACACTGAATTAGTTCAGTTTGTGATTATTAACACATTTGTCATTTTTCAAGACAAAAGAAGCTTTGCTGTGTTAATGCGCTGGTCCAACATCTGAAACCCAATTTAACATCTATTTATCAAATATGTTTATGCTTTAAGCACTGAATTACTTACTGACTGAATTACTTACTGACTGTATTACTTACTGACTGAATTACTTACTGACTGAATTACTTACTTACTGACTGTATTACTGACTGACTGAATTACTTACTGACTGAATTACTTACTTACTGACTGTATTACTTACTGACTGAATTACTTACTGACTGTATTACTTACTGACTGTATTACTGACTGACTGAATTACTTACTGACTGTATTACTTACTTACTGACTGTATTACTTACTGACTGTATTACTGACTGACTGTATTACTTACTGACTGTATTACTGACTGACTGAATTACTTACTGACTGTATTACTTACTTACTGACTGTATTACTTACTGACTGTATTACTTACTGACTGTATTACTTACTGACTGAATTACTTACTGACTGTATTACTTACTTACTGACTGAATTACTTACTGACTGAATTACTTACTGACTGTATTACTTACTGACTGAATTACTTACTGACTGTATTACTTACTTACTGACTGTATTACTTACTGACTGTATTACTTACTGACTGAATTACTTACTGACTGTATTACTTACTGACTGTATTACTGACTGACTGAATTACTTACTGACTGTATTACTTACTTACTGACTGTATTACTTACTGACTGTATTACTGACTGACTGAATTACTTACTGACTGTATTACTTACTTACTGACTGTATTACTTACTGACTGTATTACTGACTGACTGAATTACTTACTGACTGAATTACTTACTTACTGACTGTATTACTTACTGACTGAATTACTTACTGACTGTATTACTTACTGACTGTATTACTGACTGACTGAATTACTTACTGACTGTATTACTTACTTACTGACTGTATTACTTACTTACTGACTGTATTACTTACTGACTGAATTACTTACTGACTGTATTACTTACTGACTGAATTACTTACTGACTGTATTACTTACTGACTGAATTACTTACTGACTGAATTACTTACTGACTGTATTACTTACTTACTGACTGAATTACTTACTGACTGTATTACTTACTTACTGACTGAATTACTTACTGACTGAATTACTTACTGACTGAATTACTTACTGACTGAATTACTTACTGACTGTATTACTTACTTACTGACTGTATTACTTACTGACTGTATTACTTACTGACTATTACTTACTTACTGACTGAATTACTTACTGACTGTATTACTTACTGACTGAATTACTTACTGACTGTATTACTGACTGACTGTATTACTTACTGACTGTAAGAACGAGTGAAAACGAAGGTGTGTGTAGCCTCACGTCCATACTGCAGGGAAACAGGACGCAACTGAATGAACTGTTTAAAATATTCTTTTGAGTGGAAAAAAAAGTGTTTGATGTTTCAATCGTTTAAAACTCATTTTGTTTTTTTCTCTAATTTTCTATGTGAGCTGTGTACATGTGAACAAGTGAAGGAAATAATGCGCTTATTACAGTGCATCTCTCACACACACACACACACACACACTCTCTCATACACTCACACACACTCACTCACTCACACACACTCATACACACTCTCTCTCTCACACACACACTCACTCTCTCATACACTCACACACTCACTCTCTCTCAAACACACACTCATACACACTCACTCTCTCATACACTCACACACTCACTCTCACACACACTCACTCACTCACACACACTCTCTCTCTCACACACACACTCACTCTCTCATACACTCACACACTCACTCTCTCTCAAACACACACTCATACACACTCACTCTCTCATACACTCACACACTCACTCTCACACACACTCACTCACTCACTCACACACACTCATACACACTCACTCTCTCTCACACACACACTCACTCTCTCATACACTCACACACTCACTCTCTCTCAAACACACACTCAAGCACTCTCACACACACTCACTCACTCACACACACTCATACACACTCACTCTCTCATACACTCACACACACTCATATACACTCACTCACTCACTCACACACACTCATACACTCACACACTCACTCTCTCATACACTCACACACACTCATACACACTCACTCACTCACACACACTCATACACACTCACTCACTCACACACACACACACACACACACACACACACACACACACACACACACACACACTCACACTCACACACACACACACACACAGACATACTCACTTACTCACTCACTCACTCACTCACTCACACACACTTACTCACTCACTCACACACGCACCCATACACACTCACTCTCTCTTACACTCACACTCACTCTCTCTCAAACACACACTCACACACACTCATACACACTCACTCACTCACACACACACACACACACACACACACACACACACACACACACACACACACACACACACAGACATACTCACTTACTCACTCACTCACTCACTCACACACACTTACTCACTCACTCACACACGCACCCATACACACTCACTCTCTCTTACACTCACACTCACTCTCTCTCAAACACACACTCACACACACTCATACACACTCACTCACTCACACAACCACTCACACAGTCACTCTCTCTCCTACACACACACTCACTTACATACTCACTCACACACTCACACTCACTCACTGTCTCTCACACACATTCACTCTCTCTCACACACACTGTCATTCTCTCACTCACTCTCTCTCACTCACACACACTCACTCTGTCACACACTCTCACACAGTCTCTCTCATACACACTCTCTCTCTCTTACACACACACACACACACACACACACACACACACACGCACACGCACACGCACACATACTCACACACGCACACACACACACGCAAACGCACACATACATACACACACACACGCACACACACACACACACACACACACACACACACACGCGCGCGCAAACGCGCACATACATGCACACACACGCACACACACACACACACACACTCACATACTCACACACTCTCACACACACAAGCACACAACAGAACTTTCTTTACAAAACATTACAACAGTAATTCAGACAAACATGTTTTTTCCTGCTGATGTGGGGAAGTTGCTTAGCAGGTGGCATCAGACACAAAGTCTTAGCTTTAATTATTGATTTAAATGCAGCCGGAAGAAACTGACAACAAAGAGGCCTCTCAGAGAGAGAAAAAGAAAGAGGACGACTACGAAAGAATAGAAAGAATGAATTATTCATGCGCCCCACAATCGGAGGATGGTGGGTAATTTATGAGCCGAGTAAACGAGCAGGGGAAGATTAGCGCTGTGCATTAAAACTTTATGAAAGCTTTGGTATGAAAATAAACTAAAATCAAAACATCCAACCAAACTGGAGACTTTAATGAACACTAAACCTCGTGTCCGTACTGTCTTCTGTCTGCTCTGACATGGTGCTATGGTCTTTCTGCTCATGTTACTGAACAATATGCAGAAACAGGAAGAAACCTGGCAGAGAATCATAAAGAAATTTAGGAGTTCCTCATGGCTCAGTGTTAGGTCCATGCTCATTTCTACACGCTGGACATTAGACCTTTACTCCAGGCTTAATCAAAGGTGAAAACAGATGAAGATGAAGAAGGTCAGGAAAGTTAGAAACTTAATCAACTTTCCATGCACTTCATTTCATATCTGACGTGATGGGAATCGATTCAAATACGAATTACGATTTACAAATACGAATCTATTCTGACTCGATATAATTCAGTTAAATGTATGTTTTCTTTTAAACTTAAAGTTTTGCATTCTCAAATGCCCCCCCCCATGCACATATACTCTAACAACACACACACAGGATGGATTTTCACACACTCGTTACTAGCTGTGTGCTTCAATCATCGACCAAAAGGCGCTTCTGAAGTGCGTCCTGTCCACAAAACAAACAAACACTTGCCTCTCCTTTCTATAGGCACTGGAACAACACCGAGAGTGTGTTCTTTGAATGTAGACATTCAAGGATATGTGTGTGTGTGTGTGTGTGTGTGTGTGTGTGTGTGTGTGTGTGTGTTCACACACCTCAGGACTCTCTACACACACTATTCCATACAACTCACTACTCTGTGCATTGCAGTGTTCTAACCACCCTCTGTCTGTCTGTCTGCCTCGTCTGTCTGTCTTTCTGTCTGTCTGCCTCGTCTGTCTGTCTGTCTGTCTGCCTCGTCTGTCTGTCTGTCTGCCTCGACTGTCTGTCCCTGTGTCTGACTCTTTACTGTGCTGATTAACATGAAGGAAAAGAATTAGTTGTTTTGTAACATTAAGTTTGTCTCTCACTAGAATTGCACCAGTGCTTCACCACCACCACCCCACCACCTTCTCTCTCTCTCTCTTTGTGTCTGTCCATCTCTGTAAAAGGGAAGTCTTTTGAAAGATAAAGAAACAAAATGACCAAAAAGGGACAAAAGCTTCAGTGCATTCTGGGAGGCCAAAGTTTGTGCATCAGCATGCTAATGAAGGCCACATCACCCCCATCTCTCTCTCTGTCTCTCTCTCTCTCTGTCTCTCTCTCTCTCAGCTTACTTCTATTTTCCAGTGTTGGGGTTATAAAGGAGACATTGTAAACATTCCTACTCAGATCAGGCTTTGGGGAGTGAAAGCGGAGTTCCACAGCCAGCATGTTGTCTTATAGTCAGCGATACTGAATATCATTTTTCCATCCAGTTGTAAGAGTCGTAGAGAGTCTTAGTGAGTCGTAGTGAGTTGTAGAGAGTCGTAGTGAGTCGTAGTGAGTTGTAGTGAGTTGTAGAGAGTCGTAGTGAGTCGTAGTGAGTCGTTGTTGTTCCTTGAATCTGTTAAGAAGGACTTCACTTTTCCTGCAGTGAGACTGGAGACACTGCTGGCTGCTGTTACCTGGAGAAATAAACTGAGGAACACAATCAGAACCCTGGACTGAATCTCAGGACATCACCAACATTTCTCGAGAATGTTTTTCTACATTTAATATACACTACATGGCCAAAAGTTTGTGCACCCCTGACCATCACACCCTTATGCTGAATCCCAGAGTTATTTCCTTGTTGCTGTTAAAATAAACTCCACTCTTCTGAAGCATTTGAGTTCATTCATCTGCAAAGATTTTTAGCTAAAATATCTAATACCTCCGTGTTAGTAAAATGCCAAAGTCTAAAAGCTGTTGCACTGTTGCCATGGCAGCTGAGCGACGAGACAAGCGGACAAGCGAACGGCCATGAAACACAAAGAAACAGCTAGCTGTAGCTGGGAAAGCGGACACTTCAAGTGCCTCTCTATTTTCTCGACATTAGTCCATGGTTCACATTTATGGGACTCAACAAGTTGCTAAGCAACAAGGTAAAGACATTGTCCATCAATAATAAAAGTCAGTTCTCAAGTCAGCTATTAGCTCTTGTTAAGTGTTTAGCTTATTCTTGCTTTTCCTGTAGATTTGAACTTTGACGCTTATTGAAAAGCAAATCATTCATTTCACACAAAAACACACAACGTAACAGGAAACTGATGTAACCTGAAGAGAAAGTGCTAGAGAATAAAAGGACACAGTGTCTCTGCCTGTTTATCTTCTAGACCCGACTTTCCCTGAGTGACCGACGCTGCTAAAATAAACAGAAAAAGGCAACAATCACACAAGTGTAGTCACCCCACATACCTGAGTGTGTGTGTGTGTGTGTGTGTGTGTAAAGGAATATAATGTAAAGAGATGATGTTAGGGTTTAGTGGACATCATCAGTGGTCAGTAATAAAGCGATACAGCAGGACATAGTGTACATGAGGACAGACTGTATAATGTTACTGTACCTTAGAACACTGCTTATGACTCTGACACCAAACCAGAGATCCGTTTCCCTGTAACGAAAAAATAAACAACACGCTGTGTTATAATCATGCAGCAGCAGTAACGCAGCCCTAACCCTAACGCAGCCCTAACCCTAACGCAGCCCTAACCCTAACGCAACCCTAACCCTAACGCAACCCTAACCCTAACGCAGCCCTAACCCTAACGCAACCCTAACCCTAACGCAGCCCTAACCCTAACGCAACCCTAACCCTAACGCAGCCCTAACCCTAACGCAGCCCTAACCCTAACGCAGCCCTAACCCTAACGCAACCCTAACCCTAACGCAGCCCTAACCCTAACGCAGCCCTAACCCTAACGCAGCCCTAACCCTAACGCAGCCCTAACCCTAACGCAACCCTAACCCTAACGCAGCCCTAACCCTAACGCAACCCTAACCCTAACGCAGCCCTAACCCTAACGCAGCCCTAACCCTAACGCAGCCCTAACCCTAACGCAGCCCTAACCCTAACGCAGCCCTAACCCTAACGCAACCCTAACCCTAACGCAACCCTAACCCTAACGCAGCCCTAACCCTAACGCAACCCTAACCCTAACGCAGCCCTAAGCCTAACGCAACCCTAACCCTAACGCAGCCCTAACCCTAACGCAACCCTAACCCTAACGCAGCCCTCACCCTAACGCAGCCCTAACCCTAACGCAACCCTAAACCTAACGCAGCCCTGACCCTAACGCAGCCCTAACCCTAACGCAGCCCTAACCCTAACGCAGCCCTAACCCTAACGCAGCCCTAACCCTAACGCAACCCTAACCCTGCCCTAACCCTAACGCAACCCTAACCCTAACGCAGCCCTAACCCTAACACAACCCTAACCCTAACGCAACCCTAACCCTAACGCAACCCTAACCCTAACGCAGCCCTAAACCTAACGCAGCCCTGACCCTAACGCAGCCCTAACCCTAACGCAGCCCTAACCCTAACGCAGCCCTAACCCTAACGCAGCCCTAACCCTAACGCAGCCCTAACCACACTCTTTATTTCACATAATATCAGAAACAGAGTTCTCCCACAGTGCTGCTGGATCCTGGACTCTGATTGGTCAGAAGGTGTTGATTAATTCTCTCGGACACTAAACACACACCGAACCAGGTTTAGGTAGAACGAGACACGGCCCAAACTTTTACAACTTTGGAAGACAAGTGCCATGGTACAGCAGGTGGTTATTACAGAGCTGCTAGGGCCAAGTTAAAGAGTCCAGGTGGTTGCTATAGTGTTGCTAGGTTGTTCCAGGTGGTTGCTATAGTGTTGCTAGGTTGTTCCAGGTGGTTGCTATAGTGTTGCTAGGTTGTTCCAGGTGGTTGCTATAGTGTTGCTAGGTTGCTCCAGGTGGTTGCTATAGTGTTGCTAGGTTGCACCAGGTGGTTGCTATAGTGTTGCTAGGTTGCTCTAGGTGGTTGCTCTAGGTGTTGCTAGGTTGCACCAGGTGGTTGCTATAGTGTTGCTAGGTTGCTCTAGGTGGTTGCTCTAGGTGTTGCTAGGTTGCACCAGGTGGTTGCTATAGTGTTGCTAGGTTGCTCTAGGTGGTTGCTCTAGGTGTTGCTAGGTTGCACCAGGTGGTTGCTATAGTGTTGCTAGGTTGCTCTAGGTGTTGCTAGGTTGCTCCAGGTGATTCCTAGCATATGCTAGATGGTTGCTATGGTATTCTAGGTGCTCCTTACAGATAGTTGCTATGCTACTCCACACAGATGTTAGCAGGTTTCTAAGACAGACCACATGGTGCTTGTTGTACTGGAGTCTATGTTGAGAATTCAACACGCCGTCAGCTTAATAACACAAAACTGACTCCTGGTTGTTCGGCATATTTTAGTCTTTGTGTGTTTTCTGTCCATCAGGATGTAAACAACAGAAGTGTTGGAGATATCAGGCGTGTGGTGGACGTGTGGATTAGACACATTAACTGAGAAGATCTGAAGCAGGGACACAGACGGAACACAGCAAAGATACATGCTTTAAGACTTACACAAACAATTACACAACCTCACCACACACACACAACCTCACACCATTACACAACCTCACAACACACAACCACACACACAACCTCACACCATTACACAACCTCACCACACACACACAACCTCACACCATTACACAACCTCACAACACACAACCACACACACAACCTCACACCATTACACAACCTCACAACACACAACCACACACACAACCTCACACCATTACACAACCTCACAACACACAACCACACACACAACCTCACACCATTACACAACCTCACAACACACAACCACACACACACAACCTCACACCATTACACAAAATCACAACACACAACCACACACACAACCTCATACCATTACACAGCCTCACAACACACACACACAACCTCACACCATTACACAGCCTCACCACACACACACTACACACACACTCTCTACAACTCACACACACACACAC
>NC_062523.1:31909666-31914666 GCF_022655615.1 Tachysurus fulvidraco
CCTTACTTGCTCAAATTGATGCATATTTAAAACTAAAAGTATAAAACCACCTTTACAAGGCGACCCCACATGGCTAAGAGTTATTGCTCTTCATATCTTCTGTTCCAGACGTTTTGTAGAAGTGAGGAACTTTAATATTTACACATGTAGTCAAATTTACACACACTTACACACACTTACACACACTTACACACACTTACACAGTAATGACTGGACTTTACAATCAGAGATTTACAAATCTAATCAATGCTAATTGTTGTAACGGTTTAAAGGATCTATTTTTTCTCAAGCCAAGCAGCGAGAGAGAGAGATAGAGAGAGAGAAAAAGATAGAGAGAGGTCGAGAGAGAGAGAGTGTTTGTGTGTGTGTGTGTGTGTGTGTGTGTGTGTGTTACTTTTCAGCCCCCATGTGAAGAAGAGAATAACACCATTAATCTTTTTCACAGGTGTTTGTGCTACAAAAGGAGGCACCTGCAGCCTTTGGGATCAAAGCACATGCATGTGTGTGTGTGTGTGTGTGTGTGTGTGTGTGTGTGTGTGTGTGTGTGTGTGTGTGTGTGTGTCTGTGTGTGTCTGTGTGTGTCTGAAACAAGTTTGCTGTTCAGTGTTGTAGGTGTGTACTAATTTATTTATTTTCTGTTTTTTGTTTGTCTGTCAAACTTTAAAAACGTCTAAAACTGTATCTGAGGAACCCTACAACCTCTCAACTCCCTGTGTGTTGGTTCCTGACATGTTAATAGCGCCACCTGGTGGGGGAAAATACATAAAGGTTTATTGAACGATTTATTTCCTACATTTGGTCCTTGTTTATCTGTAAAAAATATTAATACATCTAGAGTTTGGAACTATCTGTGACAGAGGAATGAAAGGCTTCTGGTCCAACATTGGAGTGAAATCTGTTTAGCTTTCTGTTTGAAATGATGCTTGTTTCAGTGAATGATTCAGAGTTTGGGTTGAGGAGGAGACCTGAGTTCCTGAGGCAGATTTCTGATCTTTCTGGTTCTTCATC
Organism: Tachysurus fulvidraco; assembly: GCF_022655615.1. Classification (NCBI taxonomy): domain Eukaryota; kingdom Metazoa; phylum Chordata; class Actinopteri; order Siluriformes; family Bagridae; genus Tachysurus; species Tachysurus fulvidraco. The sequence goes on from NC_062523.1 coordinate 31,910,675, forward strand.
TGGACCTACAGTTACTTGTGCTCAGGCTTTTTGATTTTTCCTGCATGTTACATTCAGCTGCACTGAGCCATCTTTGTGTTGTTGGTGGTTTATTTGTCTGTTTATCGTGTCGTGTTTCTTGTTGACGGTTTTTTCACTTGTTTAATAAAAATCTGTTTTTATCCTCGCTGTTATCCAACTGCCTTTCCTGACAGAACTGATGTGTTCAGTGTATCTCATGGTGTTCAGTGTATCTCATGGTGTTCAGTGTATCTCGTGGTGTTCAGTGTATCACGTGGTGTTCAGTGTAACCTATGATGTGTTCAGTGTATCTCGTGGTGTTCAGTGTATCTCATGGTGTTCAGTGTATCTCATGGTGTTCAGTGTATCTCATGGTGTTCAGTGTATCACGTGGTGTTCAGTGTATCTCATGGTGTTCAGTGTATCTCATGGTGTTCAGTGTATCACGTGGTGTTCAGTGTATCTCATGGTGTTCAGTGTATCTCATGGTGTTCAGTGTATCTCATGGTGTTCAGTGTATCTCGTGGTGTTCAGTGTATCTCATGGTGTTCAGTGTATCACGTGGTGTTCAGTGTATCTCATGGTGTTCAGTGTATCTCATGGTGTTCAGTGTATCACGTGGTGTTCAGTGTATCTCATGGTGTTCAGTGTATCTCATGGTGTTCAGTGTATCTCATGGTGTTCAGTGTATCTCGTGGTGTTCAGTGTATCTCATGGTGTTCAGTGTATCTCATGGTGTTCAGTGTATCTCGTGGTGTTCAGAATGTGTATTGAATAAAAATGATCAGACAGAAATGAATTGTTTTTTTTAAATGGTTTTATCTACTGTGATGAAAGTCATGTTCACTGTGTCACTGTCACTGTCACTGTCACTGTGTCACTCTCACTGTCACTGTCACTCTGTCACTGTCAGTGTGTCACTGTGTCACTGTCACTGTGTCACTGTCACTGTGTCACTCTGTCACTGTGTCACTGTCACTGTGTCACTGTCACTCTGTCACTGTCACTCTGTCACTGTCACTGTCACTCTGTCACTGTCACTCTGTCACTGTCAGTGTGTCACTGTCACTGTCACTGTCACTCTGTCACTGTCACTCTCACTCTGTCACTGTCACTGTGTCACTGTCACTCTGTCACTGTCAGTGTGTCACTGTGTCACTGTCACTGTGTCACTGTCACTGTCACTGTTTCACTGTTTCACTGTCACCGTGTCTCTGTCACTGTGTCACTGTGTCACTCTCACTGTCACTCTCACTCTGTCACTGTTTCACTGTCACTCTGTCATTGTCAGTGTGTCACTGTGTCACTCTGTCACACTGTCACTGTGTCACTGTCACTGTGTCACTGTCACTCTCACTCTGTCACTGTCACTCTGTCATTGTCAGTGTGTCACTGTGTCACTCTGTCACACTGTCACTGTGTCACTGTCACTGTGTCACTGTCACTCTCACTCTGTCACTGTCACTCTGTCACTGTCAGTGTGTCACTGTGTCACTCTGTCACTGTTTCACTGTCACTCTGTCACTCTCACTGTGTCACTCTGTCACTGTTTCACTGTCACTCTGTCACTCTGTCACTCTCACTGTGTCACTCTGTCACTGTGTCACTCTGTCATTCTGTCACTGTCACTGTGTCACTCTGTCACTGTGTCACTGCCTAGAATTTTATTTCTATAAACAGAATTATGGAATGTCTTTTTGTTGCGAATAAAACAGAGACCAGATCTTTCTGTTCCAGAATAACTGGTGTGATCAGACACACTTCATCCACTCGTCTCCTATCGTCTCGCCGTCTCCTCCATCACTCCTGCTTCAGCTTCCTCTCCACCGCCTGTGTGGATTTCCAGAGTACTAGAGCCAGAACCTAGAGAGCAGAATCCAGAGCCCAGAACTCAGACCAATCGATACCAGAACCAACAGATTTATTTAAACTCCTCTGTTCTATTCCACTGACATGGTTCATATTCTGTTATTTATACAATTCTATTCGTTTGTATTTTATCACCTGTTTTATCCTCTTTTGTGTTGTATTTATTTCTGTTATCTCTATTCTATAATTCTGTCATTTCTGTCTGTTCCATTGTGTGTCTTCTATTTTATTTTGTACATGGTGTTAAATCTCGCTGACCTCTCTGTCATGTTCACACTGTTCAGTTCTAGGTGGACGTCAGGTACCTGGTCCACTTGCCCCCTTGCCCCCTGGTCCCACTTGCCCCCTTGCCCCCTGGTCCCACTTGCCACCCAGTTACTCACTAGTCACTGATCCTCCTGGACTCCTTTTGGTCTTGTCCTTCTGGAGGAACCTTTAAACAGATTATATGGAAATCTTGAAGTAGAATTACTTTCAGACAGGATGCTGACAGCGTCAGAGGGAATGTGGTGTCCATTTCCTGTCAACTTCTTCCCATCCTGGACATGGCTCTGGTAGAGCAGTGTGGAAGGCATCAAGGGATCATAACCACCAGGTGTCGCTATCGAGGTGGAGGCCGAGTCCCAGGTTAGCTCTCGCCGCCTCTGCAGTCTCAGGTCGAGGTCTAATCCTGTCCAGCCGTGGAAGGCCAGTGTGTTGAGGAAGGCCTGCATGGGGTTCAGAATGCCCTGTCCCCAAAAACATGACTATCATTATCACTGCTTTTATTCACATAAACACATGGAGAGGTTACGGCTCTACGGTCTCATGATCGCATTTGGTCTGTTTTTCTTTTACATTTTAATCACACACTGAATTAACTGCTGTTACGTTCTACATTTTGGCCTTCATCCAGTGTGGAATGTTCTGGCACATGAGGTGAGGCTCAGTGGGTCAGGCGACCTGTCAGGTTCATGTGGAGCGCTGCTCAGCGATCATCACCTGGGAGTTTTATAAATATTATAACAAAAATGGGGATTGATGATGCTAGTGAAGGTGACTGCTGGTGTCTCATCTGTCCTCGACTCACCATAATGAACCAGGTGATGAGAGATGCGTTACGGACATTTTTCAGCTCGGCATCCTGAATGTCCGGTTGAACTTCCAGGTAAAATAACAAACTCTCATTAATCAGGTTGGGCAGCCAGCTAACGGGGACACAGAGGGGACATAATCATCACTTACTGTTACAGGTACACTACATACACAAACACTGCACACACACACTGCACACACACATACACAAACACTGAACACACACACACACACACAAATACACAAACACTGAACACACACTCATACATACACAAACACTGAACACACACACATATACACACACACTACATACACAAACACTGAACACACACACACAAACACTGCACACACACATACACACACACACAAATACACAAACACTGCATACACACATACACAAACACTGCATACACACACATACACACATACACAAACACTGCACACACACACACACATACAGAAACAATGCACACACACACACACACATACACAAACACTGCACACACACACACATACACAAACACTGCACACACACATACACACACACACACACACACACATACACAAACACTGCACACACACACACACACACACACAAACACTGCACACACACATACACAAACACTGCACACACACACACACACACACACATACACACAAACACTGCACACACACATACACACACACACATACACAAACACTGCACACACACATACACACACACACACACATACACAAACACTGCACACACACACACACACACACACACACACACACACACACACACACACTGCACACACACACACACACACACACACACACACACACACACACACACACACACACAAACACTGCACACACACACACACACACACACACACACACACACACACACACACTGCACACACTCATTTATAGTCTTCATGAGGCTAACATTATTCATGCATTGTACTCATTTGATCAGATTTATTTGAAAATGATTAATGATTAAGCAACTGATCAGCTTTGATATTTCATAATGACATCAACATAACGTCATCCTCATGGAG
>NC_062523.1:31919666-31927166 GCF_022655615.1 Tachysurus fulvidraco
GGTCATGAGAAAAAAACCGATTTGTTGGTGTTGATTTGTTGTGACCTCAGTGGCCTTGATGTTAAGTGTTAAGTGTTAAAAGTGTTAATCATTATGACAACAGACCAAAAAGACAATAAAGCCGATTAGCATTCTCTACGGCTCTTGCATACAGTAGATGTTAAAGACATGCAGTTTTTTATTCCAAACCCTGAGAAAACTTTCCACATAAATAAACGCAAACCTGGAAAAAAATGTGTTATTTACCTGTTTCCATGGTAACTAATAAAGGTAGTTTAACGTCTTATAGCATAAAACACCTAGTTATTAAGTACACCGACTTCTTATCAAAGACAATTAGCTCGTATCTAATTATTATTTAACCAAAACTATAAGATCATTTCTAGCTACTTGAAGCTACATTTATAGCACTGTGAGCTAACGAGTACCACTTTTTCTCTTCCGATCCGATTCCGATACCAGAGTTTGCCTTTACGTCCGATACCGATCCGATATCTGTGTTCTTTTCTACCTTTAAAACTAAAGAATGTAAACAACTCGTTTAGTTATTAAGATTTATTTGTTTCTGGTAAAGAAATACAAAAATGTCCTTATTACTGGGTGAAAACTGAAAACACAAGAAACCTTAAAAAAGTATTAATGCAGTAACGAACAGAACATTTAACAGTTAGTTGTATAACAATCTAAACATTATATACTGTAATTATTACATTATATTATTTTGTGAATAAAAGCCAATATTTTAAAGTGAATATTATATTAAACCTCTTGACACACAATGTAAAGTGTATTAAACAGTAAACCGAACTCCATGTGTTCTTTTAAGTGATGTTTCTGAAGATGCTCGATTAAATTTGTCGTATTGTACGAAATTAGAAATACTGCATCCACCTCTGGAAACTTTGGCTTTACAGACACTAGAATTTGCGGTGCTCTGTCTGCTGAATCAGGCGTAAAATACTACTGACATGTTTAAGGCGCTGAGGTAAACAGAAAGGACGCCTGCTAAACTTGGCCGTCTGTCGCAGGCGGTTGTGCAACATATTTCCTATAAATTTATTATATTTAATATACAAGTGTATTTTTCTTATAAGTTCAAGCAATAGTCTATGATGTTTGCTGTTCATTAATCAAACACAATGGGTATGGGATTTGGATCGCTCACGCACCACCGATACCCGATCCACTCAAAATGCTTGGATCGGCGTCGATACCGATCCAAAATATCGGATCGGTGCATCCCTAGTTATAACCAATTACTTTCTACCTATTAGTTAAAGACACCAGCAAATTTATATCACACTGGTGACTAGTTACTTCCTAACTCCCTTTAATTCACTTTTTATTTAAGATTACTAGCTGCACTATTTATCTCGCTATTCAATACCAAAGCTTGTTTGTTTTAGCTAAATCTATGCACTAGGATATAAGATACAAAGCTGCAGCTCCAATCAAACAGTTCAGGAAGACTGAAATCTTAAAGACAAAAGATTCTTTACAAATCTGTAGAGTCTAACTGGGGATCAGCCACCAGGGGGCGCTCAGTGAACATTGCTTTGACGTTTTGCTTTCACACAAAACACAGAATGAGGGATTTGATTCTCAGAGTTTTCTTGTTTCTGCCCAAGTGCCCAGGATTTAGTAATCCATCCCCTGTATCTGCCACAACTACACTGTAATACATCTACTGCCAGTCCACATGCATCAGTTCTGATTAAAAACATTCTACAAACTCACTGATATTTATCACATGAAACGTTTATCTGCACACAGATCGAACTCGTCACAGATCCACTGCGTTCTTCAGGACCAGATGATCTCCAGTTCCTGCATCACTCCATCTGATTGTGGTGGTGTAGCAGCTGTAGCTCTTCTGGATTGGTGCTGGGAGATGAAACCATAGAGAGATAAACCATAACTGATACATATGTGATGAGTTTCACAGAACCAGACGTTACTGCACTCACTACGACAGTTAGCATCTTAGCTTCCTCCTCAGTTTGTTTGGCTTTGTGCCAAAAGATCAACATCTATAGAACATGACACAGTACAAACAACGACTGTTGTCAAAATATGTAAAGATAAGTTTGGCTCCTCGAGGAACCATGAAGCACCAAGAAAAACACCTGGAGAGGTTTGGCACAATATAATGGTGATAATAATAATAATAATAATAATAATAATAATAATAATAATAATGGTGATAATAAAGACTTCATCTCTACTGGTTTGCCCTCTGGTGCCTCCCTGCTCTAGATATACACCATAGAACATTGTTATGAAATCATGGCACTGGTTTGTCCGACTGCTGGGTTCAGGGATTTTTTTGGCCCTGTACGAGAGAACTTGGCACTTTTGTGTGTAGACGTTTATCTCGAGCCGACGAGGTCAGCGTTTAATTTGTGTGGAATGTGGACTGAGCATGATGTTGGTCAAACAAGGTACAAATCACATAAGGCTCATGATCAAATGCAGGACATGTCTGACCACGGTCTGGGCTCCTACTGAGTTAGAGACTGAGGCTGAAAGATGCAGAACATATGGCTTTAAAATGACCAAATGACTCCTTGGCCATCTGTATAAGATAAAAACAGTGAACTGAGAGTCTGATTAAACGTGTCAGTGACACCAGGACAAGTCTAAAGATTTTATTTACACACAAAATAAAACAAACGTAAGTGAAAGTGACGTACGGCTAAGTACAGAATACTCAGAATTTGTTCTCTGCATTTAACCCATCCAAAGTGTACACACAGCAGTGAACACACACACACACACACACAGCAGTGCACACACACACAGCAGTGCACACACACACAGCAGTGAACACACAGCAGTGCACACACACACAGCAGTGCACACACACACAGCAGTGAACACACACACAGCAGTGAACACACACACACAGCAGTGCACACACAGCAGTGAACACACACACAGCAGTGAACACACACACAGCAGTGAACACACACACACCGTGAACACACACACAGCAGTGCACACACACACAGCAGTGCACACACACACAGCAGTGAACACACACAGCAGTGAACACACACACAGCAGTGAACACACACACAGCAGTGAACACACACACACCGTGAACACACACACAGCAGTGCACACACACACAGCAGTGCACACACACACACCGTGAACACACACACAGCAGTGCACACACACACAGCAGTGCACACACACAGCAGTGCACACACACACAGCAGTGAACACACACACAGCAGTGAACACACACACACCGTGAACACACACACACCGTGAACACACACACAGCAGTGAACACACACACAGCAGTGAACACACACACAGAAGTGAACACACACACACACACCATGAACACACACACACACACGGCGGTGAACACACACACACACGGCGGTGAACACACACACACACGGCAGTGAACGCACACACGGCAGTGAACACACACACACAGTGAACACACACACACAGTGAACACACACACACACAGCAGTGAACGCACACACAGCAGTGAACGCACACACACACAGCAGTGAACACACACACACACACGGCAGTGAACACACACACACAGTGAACACACACACACAGTGAACACACACACACACAGCAGTGAACGCACACACAGCAGTGAACGCACACACACACAGCAGTGATCGCACACACACACAGCAGTGAACGCACACACACACAGCAGTGAACGCACACACACACAGCAGTGAACACACACACACACACACACACACACACAGAGCAGTGAACACACACACACACACACAGCAGTGAACACACACACACACACACACACACACACACACAGCAGTGAACACACACACACACACACACACACACACACACACACACACACACACACACAGCAGTGAACACACACCCGGAGCAGTGGGCAGACATTTATGCTGCGGTGCCCGGGGAGCAGTTGGGGGGGTTCGGTGTCTTGCTCAAGGGCACCTCATTCATGGTATTGCCGGCCCGAGACTCGAACCCACAACCTTAGGGTTAGGAGTCAGATTCTCTAACCATTAGGCCACGACTTCCCCCCTGTAAAGTGGGGATTCATCAGAGAAGCAGCCAAGAGGCCAAGGAGAAATCTCAGCATGATGCTGCCACCACCACATACTGGGTCACGTCCCAATTACTAATATATAGAATATAAATGCCACCTGAACTGAACACAAGGGCAGTTAACAAAAAGATTTATTCTTGTAAATATATAAACCTGTTTGATTTATTCACAGATCACCAAAAACATGAGGTTATTAATAATCACTATACAAGCTACACTGCATCTGTTATAAATTAAACATTTCATCATCATAAAATGATCATAAAAACACATCATTAATAACATTATCACTAATAGGTGAAGATTAAAGTCTGGATCACGCAGAAGGTTCTCGGCTCGGTTCAGAGGCGTCGAGTCCGTCAGCCCATGATGTCATACAGATCCCTCTGACGCTCAGCAGCTTATCGGTCATGTATTTTATTTGTTTACTCCTGATCTGTCCGGTCTATGAGGTCCAAACTGAAAACACGCTGGAGAACGTGAAAGCCATCAGAAGGGAAACCATCAGCAGGAGAACCTTCTGAACCCATAAACACGTCTCCAGTTTCTGTTCCAGACGGGAATTAGTGACCATGATCCGTGTGAGCTGGAGTACAGACAGAAAAGGCTTGTGTGAAACTTTTTTCACATGTTGAACACACACACACACACACACACACACACACACACACACACACACACACACACTGCTGTAAGGTAGATGATTTAGGAATAAGTGTGTTTATCTCCAGGGTTTGATAAAAGAAGCCCAAGGTGTCGACTCACCGCTGATTGTAGATCATCTGCACTGTTAGCAGAAGGGACACAAACGCCATCACTCCAATTGCTCAGTATAGATTTAGGAGGTTCGAGGAGCTGACAGCGAAGCCTGGAGAAGACCAGAAGGTGTTAATGAGCAACCACAACAAACTGATACAACTCAAGTTCTTTACTAGTTAGAGGTCTTAAGACACCAAACACCTAAATGTGGAGGTTTACAGAGAAACATGTGTGAGTGGTGTTTAGGCCCATCATCACCTGTGCTCCATCACTTTACTCTTCGGTACTTCTTTCCAGAACTGAGAAAGATCAGATGCTCCTGAGTTTGGTTCCATCTCAGCTGCCATGATCAAGAACCTGTCCTGAGGAGATGCCTGGAAACCTACACACACACACACACACACACACACACATATATACACACACACACACACACATACACACCCATACACACACACCCATACATACACACACACACCCATACATACACACACACCCATACACACACCCATACACACACACACACACACACACACACACATACACACCCATACACACACACACACACCCATACACACACACACACACACACCCATACACACACACACACATACACACACATACACACACACACATACATACACACAAAGACAAACAAACACACACACACATACACACACACACACACAGACAAACACACACAAACACAAAGACAAACAACACACACACACATACACACACACACATACACACACACACACACACAGACAAACACACACACACACACACACACACACACACACAGACAAACACACACACACAGAGACAAACACACACACACACACACACACACACAGAGACAAACACACACACACACACACACACACACACACACACACACACACACACACACACACACACACACAGGTCACATTATTATAATACACTGTAGCTGTGATTAAACGTTGTCTTGCTGTAACAGAGATTGTTCAGTTGTTACTGAGACACAATAAGTACTTTGTACCTCCGTGTAATGAGACTAAAATGTCTACATTAGTGCTGGGCTCACAGCTGCTACTGCTTGGCTTAACTCTGTACTTCTCTGGCGCCGTCGTTCGTACCTGCACAAAGAGAGAGAAGATCCAGATGTGAAACATTACAAACGGAGAGGTTTACTGTGACGTGCAGGTCGGCGCTCCACTGAAGTCCTCACCTTAAAGGCCACTTGGTTCTTGGTGATGTTGCTCAGGACGATGAGACACCTTCTCTCTGTTTCTCTGCAGCCAAAACTCAGTTCCTCAGCTGGACTGAAGAGGAGACAGGAAGAAAACGATTAGGTTTGCAGGTCCAACAGAGAGAGCCAGATGTGTGGCAGATCTTTCTGCATGCTCCCAGTCGGTTCTTTATAATTACAAAGTAAACGTAAAAGCCCAAGTTAGACGTAACCACACCTAAAACCCCAAGCTTGCTCAGATGTAGCTTACGTCTGCCCAAAGAACATCTAATAATGCGACCATTGACATGTATGTAAACACACACACACAGAGCAAAGACCAACACATGGTGCCATACACGAATGTAGCAGGACTTCAGGTCGAATCCCTGTAAAGACAAAGTCTGACACATTAAATGACGTGTTATGGAGGAAATTCTGTATCTACCACGTGTGAAGACGTGAAAAGTGTTTCAGATGAGATTTAGAGCAGTAGGATACGACCAGAACAGGATACGACCAGAACAGGATACGACCAGAACAGGATACGACCAGAACTCTACTCAGGATCACCTTTAGGTTTAATAACGTGACCTATGGGACATCATCAGGGCAGCTCACGTCATATTACAACATAAATATGAGACAAAATAAGGAGATAAAGTGAGAAGAACCTCTCCTAACCATGCCATTTAACCAAGATCTTCATGATCCTCTTGGTTTTAAGTTCAGGGAAACTTCCTTCAGCAGGGTAAAAAACAACAAATCTGATTTAGAGAAGAAAACTACATCTAGTAAACACTACATCTCTCTCTGGTTGTCTACACCACATGGGAACCTTGTGGCAGGAGGAACAATCCATCCCTCAGGTCCTATACTAGTCTGTCCACATACCCCATGAATAAAGGGTTTTCTGCCATAAGATGAGGACGTGCCATCACCGTGACACACTTCTCCTGACCTGCCACATCAGGCTCGTGTGAGAACCCTAACATCACAACAACGTTCAGACTCAACAACGTTCACAGCTTTGAGAAACTATGAACAGACTTTCTCACTCTCGCTGGATGAGGATGAGGCTGACCACAAAGTCGAGGTTCATGAAGACTTTTAATAATATATCCAGGTCCTGGTGACTATTCTGGGGTGGTGACATTACTGACCCCATCCTCTTAGTCCCCTCGCTACGTAAAGGTAAAGAAACGGATGTCTTCAGGACCAAACTCTATAGTGAGCTATTCCAAGTTTAACACCTACAACTATTAGAGTTTGTTCAGCAACATTCATCACTGACTACGTGCAGCAGACATGGACCTGCAGTATGAAGATGAGGACCATCGGCTGAGCTGAAGGAGATACAGGGTAGAACCTTCCTGCTCAACCTCAGGATTTCCAACTCAGCGATCGTTGTCCTGAAGGACAGCTGAACAACAGGACCCAGTAT
>NC_062523.1:31937166-31952166 GCF_022655615.1 Tachysurus fulvidraco
TCCCTCTGGAAATAATTATAGTGTATAATATAAAGTGCTCAAGTGAAGAAGTGTGTTTACTTTCTGTCTTCACTTCTGACCACGTGGGACAGAAACAAATAAAACACTGATCTCTCTCATGTGTGAAGCTGCAGCAGGTTCAGCGTCTGAGCCGCCGGTCGTGATGTTTTACTGACGACTGCAAAGAACTTTAATCTCATTAAGAATCTTCATGCAGAAATAAACGATAAAATGCTGAGATGATTATTAGGTGTTTATTTACTTCTCTTATATCATCATATTAGTATTTACTTATATATTAAAGTCTCTTTAGTGGTATTAGAATGAAAAAGACCAGGTTTTCTTCTCCGGTCCGTATTTTCTACACCATTCTCAGGCACGAATGTGAGGAAGTGGAACAGAAACCCAGACAAACATGAGGTCACTCATCATGACGGATATTACAGAGTGAAAGTAAAACACACACCTGACATGTAGGTCCTATAAACCAGATCCTACAGCAGTTTAAACTTAAAGAAGTTCATCTTTATTCATCAGGAACAGAAGGACACTTCAAGGTGCCATCTGGGACCCAAGCAGGGATTTAGTGCACACTTGTAGCCCTGACCTGTGATTATTGTGCACTGTAACACGGATCTATCAGATGTTCAGGAGAAGGTCAGGAGATGTTCAGGAGATGTTCAGGAGAAGGTCAGGAGATGTTCAGGAGATGTTCAGATGGAAGAACTTTAGAGGAACTGAAGTCATTAAAACACTCACCTTGTATGAACTCATGTTTAAACCTCTGACGCGTTTCCTGAATCTTGATCTCTAATTCCTTTAAAAGATAAACAACATATGGAGTTATTTCTGAGCTGTAGTTGTAGAGAAAAGCGCGAAATTCCCAGATTTTTAGCTCTAACCTGCTCCGGCTCAGGCTGTGCAGCGTCCGCCATGTTTGTTTGTACAGACTGTCACATCCGGGTTGCCAGATTGGGCCAAATTCAGAGTACAAATTCCTCTTACACTAACTGTAAGGGTGCGTCACAAATCGGCTGTTTTACTGCATCCACACTTTTCACCTCTTAAACAAACTTTTCAGTTCAAAGTTTCAGTAACAGTGTAATGGTGTGTGTTCAGCATTAATAATAAATAATATTGTTGAATTAACAGAATCCTGTAGAAAATTCCTCCTCACAGATCTCTGTGGCATCAGTTACTCCATCAGTTGCCATCGGTGTCTCATCACTTTGCATGTTCATGTTAAACAGTACTGTTATTCAGGTTATTGTTGATAGTTTTTAGCTCCATCTGTGTTCTAGAGTATCTAAATTGTGACGTAAGGCACTGACACTGGAGACTCCTTACAAAAGTGTTAACATTCTCCTTACAGAAATCTTCACTGTGCCAAACATTAACCAGCTTTTCTCTATATAAAGCTACATGTGCTAGTAAATGAGCTGTAGAAATGTTAGGGTATAAAAATGGTAAGGTATAAAAATGGAAATGTATTCAATGGTATTAAAATGGTAAGATATTATATAATAAACATTAATGTGTTTTTCAGTTGCACTAATGCTTAATAAACTCCTTCTGACCAATCAGAATAATTGTTAACAAAAGTGTCCTAACCTTAACCTTAATTTTATTACAATCCAAATAAAGAAATAATGTCCATTACCTGCATGTTGGATATGAAATAGGTTTTGTTCACTGATGCAATGCATTTTATTCCATTTTATTGTAATTATTTTTAAAGGCAGATGGATAACAGTTTAAATGACTATGAATCCACCAATCTGGCAACATCTGTCAGGGGTTTTTAATCCGGAGATTTCTAGTAAAAATGTTGTGTTTCCTGAAACTGCAGCTCGGTGTCCGCCATTTTGATTCTATGTAACTGTTCCCTAATGGGCGCCATATTGGATCTGCGAAGCAGATATTTTGTTCTGGGGCGTGATGTAAGAGATAAACTTGGCTTTTATGTTAAAGCAAGAAAAGCACTCATATATTCACAAAATACTAGTTTTATTAAATGATACCATATAGATATACTTTTTTGGAAACAGATTCCTGAAAACAAAAACAATAGTTGTTACAAGTCCCACCCAATCTGCGCTTGGATTGGATAGATGTATATCGGTACCTGAGCTAGGATTGGATAGTATTGTCCAATTGGAGCACGGCTTGAGGAAGAAGTTTGGCGGGAAAGGTTTACTAAGATTATTTCCTGAGGTAATGTTTAGTGCACTTTGTTTTTATCTGAGTGTGTTTACAGGACTAAAGGGAACAGCGGTGTAAATGTCCTTCCTGATGTGGTATTGTGTACTCTGTCCTTCCTGATGTGTTATTGTGTACTCTGTCCTTCCTGATGTGTTATTGGAACTCTGTACAACTCCAAACTGATGTCTCATGTGAAGGTCCTGATGTCTGTCTACCTGTCCTGATGTCTGTCTACCTGTCCTGATGTCTGTCTACCTGTCCTGATGTCTGTCTACCTGTCCTGATGTCTGTCTACCTGTCCTGATGTCTGTCTACCTGTCCTGATGTCTGTCTACCTGTCCTGATGTCTGTCTACCTGTCCTGATGTCTGTCTACCTGTCCTGATGTCTGTCTACCTGTCCTGATGTCACCATCTGTCTACATGGAGCTAGATATGTGACAGGTGGGCGTGGCCTAGTGATAGTATTGTGTGTGATATATGTGTGTGTATATATATACTGTGTGTGTGTATGTATGTATACAGTGTGTGTGTGTGTGTGTGTGTGTGTGTGTGTGTATATATATACTGTGTGTGTGAGAGCACGAGTGTGTGTGTGTGTGTGTGTATATATATATATATATTTATTTATATATATACATATGAGTCTGTTATTACATTCTACACTTTATTTTATTTCAGAAAGTTTCTACACATTTAATGAGAGGTTATATACGTATATGATAAGATGAAATGGTTCATACATTGTTACGTGTCAGTAAGTTTGGGATGTTGATGCATGGTGTTATGACTTTATAGTGTGACCCTCCACTTAATGTCCTTCACAAGTTATTTGTGTCCCTTTTTTGCAGCATTCTGCTTGTTCCTGTTGAAGATAATGTCGAATCTTTCAATCATTGCAGCTCATTTCACAGTTTCAAGTTGTGTTGCTTGTCCTCCAAACGTCCCCACGGTTGTTCTTCTGCACAGCTTCTGTCCAAACCCTAATACTGTCACCAGCTGGAACTGCAGCTCTGCTCTTCAGACCTCGTTCAGTTTGTCCTGTGTGATGTAACAAAGATGGCCTCAGTGCATCAGCGCCTCCACATGGTCACACTGCACGGTGACCTGCTTATCTTTCAGTGCAAGTATCCCAGCTCAAGAGGCTCTGAGATCATTTTCTGGCGGATGTCCTTCGCCCGAGACTCGGCCACCTTCATAAATGAGGACGATAAAATAACCCCTATGTACGAAAACACCTCCAGAGCAGTCAGTATTGTTCACTGCACTGCTGCCATCAACTTAAAAACGAGGCAGAGAGCCGTGTGCATTTTGCTGAGGCTTCACCGGAAGGCATCTCAAGGGTTTAAATACATGCTTTACTCTTTAAGCAGTAGAACCAGTGCAAAACTACATGTGGAATTTTCATTGCCTTATGAGATGGGCAAGGATGTCTCAATTTTCCATGGACCCACTCTAGTGTGGCGTCACGAGGACATGGTCTTTTACACGTCTGCAGAAACTGGCAGCGTGAAGGAAGTCCCAATACGTCTGAAGGTCAATTTTCTTGGCGAGTTTCCCCTTCCACAAAGACCATTAGCAGTTCTTGGTTTGCAAAAGATGACCGAAGAGGGAAATGACGGGGAAGATAAAACTGTTCTTTACTTCTTAGACGATGGAAGGACTTTTAGTGCTGATTGTCTTTTACCCAGTGCCTACAGTTCGGTTGTTCGATGTATGCTGGTGGTTTCAGCCAAGGAAGTAGCTGGATCTCTGAGATCTTCTGTTGTAGCTGCCACTTGTAGGAGACAACTGGTTTGGTTTGAAAATGGACTTCCAGAAGAAGTGTGTCTTCTTCCGTACGAAGAGCCCCGAAGCGTTCGGACCGTTCACACAGGAAGCGGCTGCATCCTCGTTGTCGTTTTCGAGCACGGGAATGTCTGTGCTGTGTGGAAAGATACCTTCAAGGTAGGTTTTATGGTATTCTTAAGGTGTGCCGTGTTAAAAGTCGTAGATGTGCTGTAGGTATTTCAGTGTCATCTCCCAGAGTATCAGCTCAGGTCCTGGAGAGGTTCCCTGTCCTCTTCAATAAAGGTGCATTAAAAATGAAAACTCTTCCAGGAAAAAAACGCAGAAGAAGAAGATCCACATAACATTACAGATGCTGTTAATGCCACTTTAAACTGTTTTACACTATCAGGTGATGCTATGTGATGTAAGCCTAGTGTGGGTTTTCTCACTAAACGACAGAGATCTGGATGTGTTTCATGATTAATGATGTCAATCAAAGCAGATTGTGAAAATATCACGAGGAGGATCTACAGCATCTTCCTACAGTACAGTAACCTGGTAAAAGCTTTTAAACTTTAAACACGATTTGAGAACAAGGGGCAATTTGTAAATCATACACCGAGCTAAATAAAGCGGTCCTTGTTGCCCTGGTTGGTTAACAGAAAGATTCACTATTAGACTAACCATCAGTTCAGACTCTGAGTCTTTGTATTCGATCAGAGATGTTGTGTAGCACTGACTTCTGTTGTGTAGCACTGACTTCTGTTGTGTAGCACTGACTTCTGTTGTGTAGCACTGACTTCTGTTGTGTAGCACTGAACTCTGTTGTGTTACTAGCAGTAAGTTTCTTGTGCTGGGTTTGATGTTGTAGTTACGGGTTTAATACAGAGAGCTAAACCCTGAACAGGAGAATGGATGTAACTGTAACTAATGAGGATTTATGTGTTTGACTGTGTGTAGAAAACATGACCTGGAATAGCTGCTGATACCAAATGATTCATCACGTAAACAGATATCTTTGTTAGATTTCACACTAGTGAGCTAGTTACTGAGCTTTAGTTTTATTTACTTACAGGCGGCTAATTAGGTCATTTTAATGCATTTCGACAGCATCATAAAACAGGACAAAAAAAGGCTCAGTATTTTTCAGTAGCTCTAAAAAGGACACGTGATTCTGCCTCAGCGATCCTGCTCCTGATTTGTCTTTTGTGTGTCATTAGTTTAGTTTTTTTTAAAGAGATGTAATAAAACGACGCCTCTGTCCTCCCCAGGTGGCTGCGTGCTGGACAGACGTACGACTTTTACTCGTGGATGATTTCCTTCATGCAGGGTTTGAGCAGATGTTGCTGCTTTTTGAGGACATCGACTCAGCAGACAGAATCCTGGGGAAATTCCTCCTCACAGATCTCTGTGGCATCAGTTACTCCGTCAGTTGCCATCGGTGTCTCATCACTTTCCATGTTCATGTTAAACAATACTGTTATTGTTGATAGTTTTTAGCTCCATCTGTGTTCCAGAGTATCTAAATTGTGACGTAAGTTTTATTCTCATGAGCGACGTGTTAATAAACTGATGAGTTGAGTTATAACACGTGTTACTACTGGACCCTGTTACCGGTGTAACAAACCAAAGCTCAGATGAAGAATTAGCTGCATTTGGCTAATAGTGATGTTACATGCTCATTTGGTTCAGGTGGATTATGTCTTAGGGCTGCGATTGGACAGTGAGTGTATTTCACTGTCATGACTGCAACACACTGATGGATGTGAAGTTCAGTACAATGTGTGAAATTACGTTCCATTCTGAATAATCGCTGCTTAAATCATTTCTTTTTCTCTCCAGTGTGGAACAGCAGAGAGTGAAGATGTCAATCGGTGCGAGGACGCAGAGGAAAACGTAACTTTGACAATTCAAGCACTAGACGCCAGACTCCAGGTACGAAGCGTCGTCTTTATAAAACACTTTAATGAACCACGACACTTACCTGATCTGGTACATCATTTAATTTGATGAGATGTGATTCAGGTGATAATGACAGGTCATTTACGTCGCCCAGGTGTTTCATGTGTCATCTGTGAATGTGTTGTTTTGAACAGAGCGGTTTGGTCTTCCTCCAGAACCTCCAGAGAGATCTGCATGTTAAAGATCACGTCATCCTGCAGTGTGTCTCTGCTCTCCATGACCTTTTATCCGACCAGAAGCACGTCGCATCTCCTGCACTGCAGGTCTCTTTATACATGTATTAAACAGTACACGAGACGTACATGTGTGCTTTGTGTGTGTAATTCCAGAATAGTTGGCACTGTTTAGCATGTTTAACATTAACGTTTAGTAAAACAGAGAATTCAACATCCCAAAATGCCCAGAATTGAGAATGAAGTGAGTCTGTGATTCTTCTCTGTATAAAAGCGAAACTCTCAAACCTGCTTGTCGATAGAATCTCAGCTGTGTTATACTTTTCCACAGTCACTGGTTTGGATGGCTTTACATTTCATAATCATATGACTGTACGTACTACATACTGGGGGTAGTGTGTAATGGTGCAGTGTGCAGGAGCTCTTACACTTTAAACACTGTCTGTATTACAGGAAGGTCTGGTGTCTCTGTTGGATGAACAGAGCGAGGAGGACGAGTGCACGCCATATGTGAGGAGGGAAACGAACTCAGACGAGAGTCTTCTGAAAGTAGAGAGAGTTTGGCACAGAGTCGTTGGCCAGAGGCTTGTTTTTGGTGCACTTTTATCTCTGACGAATCAAATGTAAGCCAATAATAACTACAAATAAATTTTCAGAGAACGTAATGGTGTGTGTGTCCCCTCCTGTATATGTGTGTGTGTGTCCCCTCCTGTATGTGTGTGTGTGTGTCCCCTCCTGTATGTGTGTGTGTGTGTCCCCTCCTGTATGTGTGTGTGTGTGTCCCCTCCTGTATATGTGTGTGTGTGTCCCCTCCTGTATATGTGTGTGTGTGTCCCCTCCTGTATGTGTGTGTGTGTGTGTCCCCTCCTGTATGTGTGTGTGTGTGTCCCCTCCTGTATGTGTGTGTGTGTGTCCCCTCCTGTATGTGTGTGTGTGTGTCCCCTCCTGTATGTGTGTGTGTGTGTCCCCTCCTGTATGTGTGTGTGTGTGTCCCCTCCTGTATGTGTGTGTGTGTGTGTGTGTGTGTGTGCCCCCTCCTGTATGTGTGTGTGTGTGTCCCCTCCTGTATGTGTGTGTGTGTCCCCTCCTGTATGTGTGTGTGTGTGTGTGTGTGTGTGTGTGTGTGCCCCCTCCTGTATGTGTGTGTGTGTGTGTGTGCCCCCTCCTGTATGTGTGTGTGTGTGCCCCCTCCTGTATGTGTGTGTGTGTGCCCCCTCCTGTATGTGTGTGTGCCCCCTCCAGTGTGTTCTAGGACTGTGCTGCATATGATTCACCTCAGTAGTGGTAGTGATGTTAAGGTGGTGTGTAATCACAGCATGTTATGTATGTTGTGATGTGATGTACCCAGTGATGAGTGATACAGCTGGACATATCACACATCTGTGAATGAGGACGTCTCAGTTCTCACTACAGTCTGCACTGAGCACATCTTTATTTTCCTCACCTCCTCAGAGTGTAGTGTGTTCATTTACTTCAGATATCTATCCATTAAAAAACATTCTCAATCTGGTTTCTATGGGAACAGACTCGCTCTCTCTCTCTCTCTCTCTCTCTCACCCCCTCTGTCTAACTGTGACAAAACTTCTGCTAAATCCTAGTCGCCCGTCACTCCGTTCTCGTATATTTCTTCTGTTTTATGTCCTCTAGTTTCTTTCTGTTATTCATTTCTATTATCATGTATTTCTTCAGTCTGTTATCTGTATGATTTTCACCCATTCACCTGTACGATGATGTCATCTGTCTATCCTATTTTTATTATTGGATTTCATCTCTGGTTGTTAAACATTTACAGCACTTGCTAGAAGCCTTTATCCAGAAAAACTTACATTTATCTCATTCATACAATTAAGCAGTTGAGGATTAATCAGCAGTGACAGCTTGGCAGTTTTAGGATTAGAACTCACAACCTTCTAATCAGTAATCCGACATTTTAACAATTGGCCTCCCCTGCCTTGTGGGCCCTGTAGACCCCTGCCCTGTAGACCCTGTAGACCCCTGCCCTGTAGACCCTGTAGACCCCTGCCCTTTAGGCCCTGTAGACCCTGTAGGCCCCTGCCCTGTAGACCTTGTAGGCCCCTGCCCTGTAGGCCCCTGCCCTGTAGACCTTGTAGACCCCTGCCCTGTAGGCCCCTGCCCTGTAGACCCCTGCCCTGTAGACCCTGTAGACCCCTGCCCTTTAGGCCCTGTAGGCCCTGTAGACCCCTGCCTTGTGGGCCCTGTAGGCCCTGTGTACTCCTGCCTTGTGGGCCCTGCAGGCCCTGTGGACCCCTGCCATGTAGGCCCTGTAGACCCTGTGGGCCCTGTAGGCCCTGTAGACCCCTGCCCTGTGGACCCCTGCCTTGTGGGCCCTGCAGGCCCTGTGGACCCCTGCCTTGTAGGCCCTGTAGACCCTGTGGACCCCTGCCTTGTGGGCCCTGTAGACCCTGTAGACCCCTGCCCTGTGGACCCCTGCCTTGTGGGCCCTGTAGACCCCTGCCCTACACTGTGATGTCATCTTTAGATCCTCAGCCTATTTTATGCTAATAAAAGTTTCTCACACTTGCCTACCTTCTGCTCTCCTGTCTTCTGTTATACCTCATCTTTCTTTTATGTAACTGTTGTCATCTCAGCTCTGCCTTTTTCTACTATCTTAACTTCTATTGTATTACTTTAGTGTTTAGTGTATGTTATTGTTCTATCTTCTTTTGTCATATTCTTTCTTTTCATGTCATTTACTTCTCTTCTCATCATCTCTTGTTTTATCCTGATGTTTCCTTTCTGTTCTATTCTAAAGTCTTCTGGTCATGAATAAAAATCCACCCAGTAGGAAAGTGAACAAAAGCTCGTTGAAGGGGAAAAGGACATTCCCTTATTCTCTTTGATTTTTGGTCTAATCTCTTATTCTTTTCTTTTTTATTCTCCCAAGGCTGTGTAGGCCTTCAGAAAAGTTTCTTTCACACCGTGTGATTATATTTTCTCTTTTAAGTGCCACAGAATTCCTCAACTGTTTCTCGAAGGAATCTCTCTCTCTCTCTCCGAGAGAGGGGAGAGAATGAGAAGAGAAGAGAGAAGACGAGAAAAGAGGAGAGGGGAGAGAGAGAGAAGAGAGAAGAGAGAGAGAGAGAGAGAGAGATGGGAGACGAGAGAGAGAGAGAGGAAGGAGAGAGGCGGAGAGAGAGAGAGAGAGAGGGGAGAGGAGGAGAGAGAGACGAGAGAGAGAGAGTGGGAGAGAGAAGAGAGAGAGAGAAGAGAGAAAAAAGGAGAAGAGAGAGAGAGAGAAAGAGAGAGAGAGATAGAGAGAGGGAGAGAGAGAGAGAAAGAAAAAAGGAGAGCAGAGAGAGAGAAGAGAGAGAGAGAGAGAGAAGAGAAGAGAGGGGCGAGGAGAGAGAGAGAGAGAGAGAGAGAGAAGAGAGAAAAAATGTAAGGTAGAGATAGATAAGAGGAGAGAGAGAGAGAGGGGAGAGAAGAGAAGAGATAGAGAGAGAGAGAGAGAGAGATGGAGAGAGAGAGAGAGAGAGAGATGGAGAGAGAGAGAGAGAGAGAGAGAGGAGATCGCGAGAGAGTGGGAGAGCGATAGAGAGAGGAGAGATGTAGAGAGAGAGGGGGGAGAGAGAGAAGAAAAAATGAGAGAGGGAGAGGGGAGAGAGAGAGAGATAGAGAGAGAGCAAGAGAGAAAAAAGGAGAGAGTCTCTAGATATCTCACCTCCCCACCTTCTCTCGTTTCTCTATCTCTCTCTATCTCGCTCCCCTCCACCCCTTCTCTCTCTCTCTCTCTCTCTCTCTCTCTCTCCCTCCCTCTCTCTCTCCCTCTCTCTCCCACCCACCCCCTTCCCTCTCTCTCTCTCTCTCTGGATTTCAGCTTTCAGAATAGAAACATTATTATTATTTTGTACCTTTTTATATACCAACAATAATTTTAAAACCTTATTTAAAACAATCCATATAAAGACAAAGAAAACAAGAAAATAATTTTAACAGAATTTTAAATAAATCCGACAGTCTGTATGTGACTTCAGCTGCTTCTCATTTAATGGTTCTGTTTTCCTTTTAGGACAGAATCTGAAAATATGATCGCTGCCATTATAGCGACGCCCCCTATGGTTCGGAGTGTGAATAAAGTCATTTTTTACCCTGAACCCCTGACGTCTGCTGCCCCTGGACCTCCCAATGCTAAAAGGAGCAGGTTTCCTAGTGGTCCAGCCGTAATCATCACCACAGATCTGGCCCCGTTACTCACCTCTGACCCCGTTAAGTGCTCTGTTCTGCTTAGCTTCTCTACCAGGGAAGCAGGGAGAACATCTCAGCATTGTCAGTTAGTACATTTAGATTTAAAAGGTGCACTGGAGGGCAAATTTCAGCCCCGACTCTTCGAGGACTGCAGCATTGACTCAGGTAATGTGTGCTGCTCCAGGCGTGTGGTTGTGTTGGTGTTCCACAGGAGATTTCAGCATGCTGGATGTTGTAATGTGTATCTTAGCAGCTTGCAGCTCATTTTTATTATTGTCCAGATGAATCCAGGGAGGATCTGCTGAGTCTGATGGCAGCGTTTGAGTCGTGGCATTTTCACATCATAAGTACCGATCACACCTTGGTGGACGTTTTGTGCTTTTTGGAGGAGAAATTCAGAGCTAAAAGAATAAAAATCAGTCTACAGTATTTGCTGTGTTCCAGTCCACTGTCCGGCACGATGCTTCTCCACTGGAAACCCTGCAGCTCCTTCCATGGAATGCTGGATGTCTGTTGTAGGTGAGAAAACTCTTTTGTATTTTATTATCATTTTTTTTAATCACATGATTGTTTTTTCTCATTATTAACAACCAAAAAAACTTATCCTGACCTTTTACTTTACAGCGATCAGCTGGGCTTGCTTCATTTCCTGGATATTTTGTGCAACTTCCTTCCTGTTTCTCATTGTATTAAACTTAAAAAATCTGGGAAGGACCGAAACAGAAGCCCCGCCCTGTCCATGGAGCATGAGATTCGCACTACAAAAGAAGGCGTGGTCGCTCTAATCCGTGGTGGTGTGGAAGACCCCAGTAGTGATCTCTTTGTTCATATTAGTCGTGAGCAGTGGTTAAAAGAAAAGAGTGTTCAGCTCCCCCAGTTTGTGGAGATAAAGCGTTATCACCAGCTGGTACAGAGAGCGATTAACCTTAAGATGGCGAGCGATGTTGCCATGCTTGTGGGGGCGGAGCTTAATGAGTATTAATCCTCAGTCAAAGGCTATACTGCTCATGTACATCACACCACCACTTACACCACTCATGTACATCACACCACCACTTACACCACTCATGTACATCACACCACCACTTACACCACTCATGTACATCACACCACCACTTACACCACTCATGTACATCACACCACCACTTACACTACTGGTGTACATCACACCACCACTTACACCACTCATGTACATCACACCACCACTTACACCACTCATGTACATCACACCACCACTTACACCACTCATGTACATCACACCACCACTTACACCACTGGTGTACATCACACCACCACTTACACCACTCATGTACATCACACCACCACTTACACCACTGGTGTACATCACATCACCACTTACACCACTCATGTACATCACACCACCACTTACACCACTCATGTACATCACACCACCACTTACACCGCTCATGTACATCACATCACCACTTACACCACTGGTGTACATCACACCACCACTTACACCACTCATGTACATCACACCACCACTTACACCACTCATGTACATCACACCACCACTTACACCACTGGTGTACATCACACCACCACTTACACCACTCATGTACATCACACCACCACTTACACCACTCATGTACATCACACCACCACTTACACCAATTACATTTAAGTATCCATAACACCTTCGTCTTGTAAAAGTCCTTAAATTGCAGGTTTTCCAACTACAACGTAAACCATGGTCATGCTCCTATGCTTTGGTTTTTGTTGTTATGATAATTATTATTATTATTAATGAATTAACGCTGTTTATTTAAAATGTTTATTATACTGTATGTTTGTAATACGACAATTTACCTTTCTTTTGCTATAAGTAAATGAACATGTGTGCATGTAAGTTGTAACAGAAGTGTGTTTTATTTTGTTTGTGAGGTGATTTACACACTACTACATGTGATCAAAATTACAGAATTCTTCTGATTATATAAATGATGGGAAAATTACACAAAAAACATCCTGCATGTATTTAAGGATTCCCAGGACACACACAAGCCCCCATATGAGTGTGTGTGTGTGTCTGTGTGTGTGTCTGTGTGTGTGTCTGTGTCTGTGTGTGTGTGTCTGTGTCTGTGTGTCTGTGTGTGTGTGTGTGTCTGTGTGTGTGTCTGTGTGTGTGTCTGTGTGTGTGTCTGTGTGTGTGTCTGTGTCTGTGTCTGTGTGTGTGTGTGTGTGTGTGTGTGTGTCCTGGGAAGGCTCCACATGATGTAGAAGGAAACGTGAGTCATCAGACCCATCCTGCTTTGGTCCAGTTCTGATCACGTGTCCAGCGTAGGAGCTTTGGGAGGCGTACAGCAGGGTCACGCTGATGCTCTGCAGCTCCATATGCAGCAAGCTGTGATGCTCTGTGTGATCACACTCCTTACTATAAGACTCATTTTATTCTAGCAGTCTGTGTTATAACAGCTCTTCTGTGTGGTCACTTATTTCACACCCTTTTTTCCCACATGTATAACCGAAGTGCAAAGTGCTTTCTTTACTCATCACCTAATACCACCTGTATGTCTGTTCAGCAAACCACAAAGCTCTTGTGATTTGGTTATTGATCCCAGTGGAGACTCTGTGTGTATAAGCAAAGTGCAAACACACTGGATTTCTGGCCTACATTCATAGGAAAAAAGTTCAAGATATATCTAATGTGTCTGAGAATGAATAGACATTGACTAAATACATCATTAAGGTATTGAGGTGATCTTGGAACTGAAACCATGCACAGCGGCTCATACACCGAGCAGCTCATGCACTACTGCAGAGCCTTTGTAACAGTCTGAGGTCTGAATCTCCTCAATGTACTCAATGTGCTGCCTTCTGCCTTACACAGAAAGTGTTCTCATCTGTAGCTAGCTTCACTGTGGGCAATTCATCTTCATGGGCAGCTTGATAGAGTGGCAGATGCACTATCCAGACAATGTCTATGTTCAGGAGAATGGCAGCTGGACCCGGAGGCACACACACACTGGGACAAGTTCAGTCATGTGATTCACTTTTGGGGCACAATGTGGGTCAGGACACACTACACCATTATTGGTGTTCTGCTCATGGCCTCAAGTTGTCCAGTTAATTCCAGGTCCTCCTCTGATGTTCACTAGTGTGGAGAATGTCCTGGTGCCCTGCACACTGAGAGACATTGTCACAGATGAACATACTGTAGATCCCATAGGAACAGATAACGTCTGTGGTTTTGTACCCTCGGTGTAATTTGATGGCTGCAATGTACAGGGACAAGAAATAACCCTGAGTGTTAGTACATGGGCTTTCAGCTGTCAGGTGGGGACTATTCTGTTGTGTATGAAGCCACCCAGAGACTGTCATGTCTTCTTCTGTACCAATGTTGTGTCAGTCAGCTGTATGTTCTGGTGTTTATCAGCAGGTCTGAGCTGAACTCAGAGGTTATGATGACCCATTAGTTCCTCAGGAGCTCTCGGCTGCACTGTTATAAACTGTTGTAGAAAGGACATTATTTACATTTACACTATTTACTGTAGAGTGTCACCCAGATGGGGATGAGGTTCTCTTCTGAGTCTGGTTCCTCTCAAGGTTCCTCTTATCATCTCAGGGAGTTTTTCCTCATCATCGTCACCTCGGGATTGATCATTAGGGACAGGGACAGATGTATAATATATTATATTTTTAACTTAATCTTTTTAAAATTAATTTTAAACTTTATATTTATTTATTTTTATTCTTATTTGTTCTTATTTATTTATCTATCTATTCATTTATCGATAAATAGATAAATAAATAGATAGATAAATAAATAGATTAATTAATTAATTGATAAATAAATAAATTATGTTTCCATACTTCTGTAAAGCTGATTTGAGACAACGGGAAATAAAAGCGCTCTACAAATAAATTGAGTTTAATATCTTCACTGATGAGCGAGTGCAGGGATTTCTGATAACACCATTAATAACTAACAGGCACTCGGTTCTGCCACATTATCCGGAGTCATCCTGGCTATCAGAAAACAATTAAATCTGGTGATGGTTCATCAGTGCATACGGACAGTGTTGACTGTGTCCATGTGGTGTTGAGTAGCTTAGGGCAATGACACAAGAAGATAACATTATTTTTACTACTTTATTTGAATGTTGTTTAAAGTACAAACACAATCCATATTCATTAACATAAGCAGTTGAAGAAATGCTCAGAAAGTGAGGAACTAGAAAGATACATTAATGAGCATGTGAGCATGTCTAAGGCCTAACGGTATCACACTCTCAGACGACCTGGCCAATGTCTAGGGACTGTGACTGAATTCTGTACAAACTTGTCCAAAGTCTATTTTAGAAAAACTGGATAATCTTCATTTTATATTAAATCTCATAAAAACCAGTAGAATACTTACATGTTTTTGTGGTTAATACAAATATTCTGGCAGTGTTGTCACTTTGAATTTGGCCTGTAACCTGGCTGTCCATACTGTAGGCATTGGGACAGCTTTAATGTCTCGAAACTTCAAGGGTGTTCACATTTATATTAGGTAGACAGTTTTTATGGGGACAGTCCTTGCCCAGTGGTGTGTCTTTAGATCAGTAGTAGGGATAAGATGAGTAATAGTATATAAAAGATATCCAGAATTAATCAATAGTTAGGGTTAGGGTTTGGTTGTGTTCCTGAAGTCCGATGGCTTCAATGCAAACTTCACAGAATGAC
>NC_062523.1:31957166-31962166 GCF_022655615.1 Tachysurus fulvidraco
TCAGAAACTGCCGATCTTTTGGTCTAGAGCAGGTCACTGGTCTCTCAGTACAGCAAGACTAATACGATGTGGAAGTTTTGTGTTTAAGGCAGTTTAAGAGATAAGACTTATTACATCATCACAACAAGTTATTAAGCAGAAATCATGAGATATTTAGTCAGAATAACAAGTTTTACTACGTTTACTTAATAAATAAGTTTTACTACGTTAATAAATAAGTTTTACTACTGTAGGTCAGAGCAATGAGTCAAAATAATGACATTTTGAAATTAGTTTTAAAAACACAAATTAGAAAAAGAAAGAAAAAAATATTTTAAACAAACATAATTAGATAATATTTTGAATTAATAAGATAATGAGTTGAAATATTTTTACTAAAAGTCTTAGTTAGTATTATGTCAAAATATGCAGAATATCTCAAAAATATGAGTTTAAATAACAAAATGTAGAAGAATGACAATATCCTGAAATAGAGCTGACATGTTGGGAAAAAAACAACAAGGTTTTAAGTCCAAAAAAAAGATAATAATAATAATAATAATAATAATAATAATAATAATAATAATAATAATAATAATAATAATAATAATAATAAATGAAGTACGTACAGCTCTCCAGCTGCATGATGCACGTCTGAACATCCATTGGGAAATTTTTCAAATCCATTGGACAGGACAGAATTAAAGTCAACCTGGGAACAAGATGCTTTGTGTGATGGTTTGTTCTCAGTACAGCAGTGTGTGTGTGTGTGTGTGTGTGTGTGTGTGTGTGTGTGTGTGTGTGTGTGTGTGTATACAGTGTTAGTATACCCCAGACATATTTGTGAATATTTAATTATATCATGTAACACCACTGAAGTACTGACACTTAACTATAGTGTAGAGTGTACAGTTTGTGTAACAGACATTAATGTGCTGAACGCCTCTAAGTGAAAATGTCCAAATTGGGAACAAAGTGTCGATATTTTGACATCATGGACCTGGTGGATGTTAGAGACCTTGTGCTCCTCCACCTTCCATTTCATGATGCCCCACAATAGGGTTTAGGTTTGGAGACATGCATGTCCAGTCCATTACCTTTACCATCAGGTGTGTTTGGGGTCGTTATCATGTTGGAATACTGCCCTTGTGGCCCAAAGGGAGGGGATCATGCTCTGTTCAGTATGTCACAGTACATGTTGAGTTCCATGGTTCCCTCAGTGACCTGTAGCTCCTCAGTGCCAGCAGCACTCATGCAGCCCCCGACCATGACACTCACACCACCAGGCTTAACTGTAGGCAAGACACACTTGTCTTTGTCCTCGTCATCTAGTTGCCACCACACACGCTTGGGACCATCTGAACGAAATCATTCTTTTTTTAGATCCTCAGAGAGTTCTTGGCCTTGAGGTGCCATGTTGAACTTCCAGTGACCAGTATGAGAGAGTGAGAGCAATAACACCAAATTTAACACACCTTAACACTACTTTACACTGTTATACAAACTAAACACTCACTACTTTACACTGTTATACACTCACTACTTTACACTGTTATACACTCACTACTTTACACTGTTATACACTCACTACTTTACACTGTTATCCACTCACTACTTTACACTGTTATCCACTCACTACTTTACACTGTTATCCACTCACTACTTTACACTGTTATACACTCACTACTTTACACTGTTATACACTCACTACTTTACACTGTTATACACTCACTACTTTACACTGTTATACACTCACTACTTTACACTGTTATACACTCACTACTTTACACTGTTATACAAACTAAACACTCACTACTTTACACTGTTATACACTCACTACTTTACACTGTTATACACTCACTACTTTACACTGTTATACAAACTAAACACTCACTACTTTACAGTGTTATACACTCACTACTTTACAGTGTTATACACTCACTACTTTACACTGTTATACACTCACTACTTTACAGTGTTATACACTCACTACTTTACATTGGGGCACAGCATCATTTCTTCAGTGTTGTCACATGTAATATTTACATTAATGCCTGAGGTGAACTCTCTCCTGTCAGATAGTGTATATAAAGCTGTGATGTTCAGCTGCGCTACAGTCAGAGCTGATGTTCTACAGAATTAATCAAAACCTGACGACCAATCAGAGTCCAGAACTCCACAGCAGTGTGGTGTAAATCGTTATAAACATCACAGTGCTCATTGCTGATGAGTGTTGACGGTAAATTATTCAGGTTCTAGCTGGTGGTGTTTGGTGGCACCTGTGTGGCTCGGTGACAAAAACACTTCATGGAGAATCGCAGCCCCTGAAGCGCATTTCAACTTGCATTATTTCACACACACGCCTCAGCTGACAGCAGCGCCGTGGCCAAGCGCATCCCACAGCCGTTTGTGTTCAAAGTTTATCTTAATGACTGAACAGCCAGCTGTGAACCCCTGAGTAGTGAATAAATGAGTTATTGTGTAATATTTAGTGTGTTAAAGCCAGGACACTTTCCAGCCCACACCAACCTTCTCCTTCCCAAAGGAACACGGCCTAATGAACAGTACGGTCTGTACAGCCGAGAGACTCCAGCAGCTCCATCAGCCTGCTTTATTTTAATATATTGACAGTAATCATTTGTGCAGTAAAAGTGCCAGTAGTCAGGTCTCTCCAGTCCCTCCAGTCCCTCCAGTCCCTCCACATTAACACTGTTATGAGATCTCACTGATCAATATGATGTCGTTGGTGAGATTTACAGCGTGCTGCGGATGAACCCATTCGATTTCCTTATGTCAGAAGAGTAATGAGTCGACATCAGAAGCCTGCTTTAGGTGACAACAGGAACTACACTTAATGCAACTATAAATGGATAAAAAGTAAGAGGTGGAATGCTTTCATTTCGCTTGAACAGAACACACAGTTTGGTGAATCTGGGAATCGAGTTAGTCGCTTCTGACAGTCTGACCAATCAGAATCCAGAGCTGAATCTTATTAATATTGTTCCTTTTCCATGAACCTACCTGATGCTGTAAAGAACGGTTCCATCCTTGAAGATCCTCAGCAGTTTGTTCTCAGTGGTGACGTCATGGAAATTGGCGCCTTTTTCATTGGCGAAGAACAAGTCGGGTTTCCAAATGGAGTCCAACATGGATGGGTCCAAATCCAGCGAGGAGTCTGGGTACTCGCTGTAGGACAGACGCGGGTCGTTCCACTTCTGACGCAGGAAGATGTTCACTCTGTAGTCCTGAAGTGTGACAAGTCATTCAGTCAGGAGTGTAACATCTGTCATATCTGATTAAACAAAGACTTTCCCTGACGAGCTCCATAATGCTGCTGATCCAACGGTGTGAGCCGCTGAGACACCTGACCGCTACCTCGTTAGATCTGAACCTAAAGCTCCACTGACCGAAATCCACAAACATGTAAATTATTCTGTTGTGTTTAAACACTAACTGTTTTTTCTCTGTTGCTTTATGAATAAATTCCCAACTAAAATCATTTCTTTATCATTTAATTCTGAATTTCCTCACACCGGAATTCAGAAATCGTCTAAACAATCAAACGAACAAGCAAAGCTGATTTGGAGACACATGATTATTCGGAGTGGGCGGAGCTTAAAATCTATAAATAGGCTTATAATAAAAACGGTGTACAACACGTCCGTGAGGGTGGTGGTGTATCTTATATAGCATTCTGTTCTTTTGCCACAAGCAGCACAAAGCCATTCGTTATTCAGTGTGAATGCAGCGTAATTATCTTTGTTTATGGAGGAATGTCATCTCGTATGTCTCACATCATTTAAGCTCTTTTATAACCGTCAAAATGTACAAGGAGTATTAACATAGCGTTAGCATTCGGTGGGAGACGAGTAGTTTATTATACCAGTTTAGATTTTAAAAGCCATTTGTAAGAATAAAATTAATACAGTTTCTGTAATCCAAATTAATTTCCATATTAAATTGAGGATTATAATCAATCCTGACAAAACAAGGCTGTTAGTGTTTAGGCCTGCAGGCATTTTGCAGGATTCGCAGGTTTATCGACCGTCTTTCCAACACAGATATCCTCATGTCTGTAAACACCTTTATTGTTCGATATCAGCCTCATTTTTCTCAGCATTCATTTGGGATGGATTTGTTTAGAAAAGATACGTTTTTTTCTGAAGAGCAAAGAGACGCTCGCTAACGTTTGCCCCCGAAGCATTCCGCCTATGAGGGGTTACGCCGATCAATCTGATTTAATCCCAGGCCTTAAAACACAGGGTCCCAGGGGACTGCTGGAAATGAAAGCGAGTAATTAGCCGCCGGCCGCCGTGTGAATTATTAACAGAAAATAATTGAACAAATGTTTCTGTGGCCTTTAACAGACCGCTAACAGATCACAGATCTGCTCACAATCACAGCAGCTCCATTATACACAGGTTTCCTGATGATCTCTACCTCAGCACCGTGGACATAAATATCGAACCGAAGCGGTTTTTAAACATTTTGAAGAACCCTAACTCTAACCTAAGACCACCTGCAGGTAGGGGCAATAAATCACACACTGCATCTGGCTTAAGAAGAAGACAGCACACTTACCATGGTGGTCTCTGTGATCGAGCCGAAGCTGTTGATGAAAATGTTGCAGGTGACGTTTACGGGGGGACCTGCAAGGGAAGAAACGGAAATTAATCTAAAAGTACAGTCAAGCCACAGTGTTTTAGTCTCATCTCATAAGTGACCGAGAAGAATCGTAAGCTAACATCTGGGAATCGGTTCGAAGTCACAAAAGCCAGTTGGTCTGTAATGTGGCTTGTAAAAACACAGAAGTACTTGATGGAATATGGAGCAGTGGCTCATGACTGTAGATTGTGTTGTTCCAGTAAAACTTAGATATCTAGTGATAGTCAGTGAGGGTTGTTAAGGAGGTGATGTATTATATGTGGAAGAACCTACAACACCTTCCCCTGTAGACCTGTGAATGTCAGTGATGGACACAGATGCATGAATGTGTGGCCATAACAGTCCTTTACAATACC
>NC_062523.1:31967166-31974666 GCF_022655615.1 Tachysurus fulvidraco
AAATGGCCACTGTGTCATGTTTTATTGATTGTTGTGTTCAGACAACATGCTGCTGCATAATGCTGAGCCTGACACACTCACAAACACAGTCATTGTGCATCACACATCATTTTAGCTGTTTGTCAGTTATGTAGCTTTTAAAGACTCAACATTTGTCCGATACCTAGTTTAAATCTGTCTGAGGAACTCATTTATCTGTACAATTGTATTGAATTGGATAAAATCACTTTATAGAATGAATTTGTTTTTAAAATATGATGAAAAGTTCATGAAAAGGTTGGATGGTTAGTTGGTTGGTTGGATGGTTAGTTGGTTAGTTGGTTGGTTGGTTGGTTGGTTGGTTAGTTGGTTGGTTGGATGGTTAGTTGGTTGGTTGGTTGGTTGGTTAGTTGGTTGGTTGGATGGTTAGTTGGTTGGTTGGTTGGTTAGTTGGTTGGTTGGATGGTTAGTTGGTTGGTTGGTTGGTTAGTTGGTTCTTTGGATGGTTAGTTGGTTGGTTGGTTGGTTAGTTGGTTCTTTGGATGGTTAGTTGGTTGGTTGGTTGGTTAGTTGGTTCTTTGGATGGTTAGTTGGTTGGTTCACAAGGATGAATTTTAGTTCCTGAATGTTCAGTCAAATCAATTCATAGCAACAGTGATGAATTTAAATGACTCCAATGTTTCAGTCGGAGCTCAAAGATCAAACGCCTGTTTATTTTCTGAAGTGTGTGATGTAATGGAGATATTGAGTAATCATCAGCATCAGCATCAGCAGCATCAACAACAACCTGATTTTAAACCCAGTCCTAACAGTTTAAACCTGTCTGACCCTAACCCTAACCCTAAACCCTAACCCTAAAATCCTAACCCTAACCCTAATCCCAACCCCAACCCTAATCCCAACCCTAACCCTAACCCTAAATCCTAACCCTAATCCTAACCCCAACCCTAATCCTAACCCCAACCCTAAACCCTAACCCCAACCCTAAACCCTAACCCTAATCCTAACCCTAAACCCTAACTCTGATCCTAACCCTAAACCCTAACCCTAACCCTAAACTCTAACCCTGATCCTAACCCTGATCCTAACCCTGATCCTAACCTTTACCCTAACCCTGATCCTAACCCTAACCCTAACCCTGATCCTAACCCTAAACCCTAAGACCCATGGTGCTCTTGATGAGGCCTTAATGAAACAGCTCACAGACTAACACTAACCCAAATTTAACGTTGAAGCCAATGCATCCTTTACTGGGTCCATCTGAGAGTGACATTGGATGTTCTGATCTAACAGAACCTACATGGTGGCATGAGTATTGTCCTAACAGTACAGTGTGGATTTAGGTTTCATTTCAAACAATTCAACATGTGGCATCAGGTTGTGGTCATATGGAAACACCTCCACTCTGAGATTAAGACTGATAGACTAACAAGAGCCAAAAAGCTCTAACACATCTCTAGCCTTGAATGAAGCTGGACTGGATATGTGAGAGTGACATAATGGAGATCAGCCATGCTAGCAATCTTCAGCACAGGAGGAAAAGGACATTATTGAGTGTCAGTCTCATCCCAAGTCTGACCAGGTCAACACACCCGTCATCTCGCTCAGAAAATGGAAATGCCTTTTACCAGTCGTCCCTATTTAACATTCCCTTAGTGCCCATGCTCCAGATCGTGTATCTTTGGGTAAAGGAAACAAACCAGCATGAATGTTCAGTACAGAGACACTCCACCTCCTCCTGACCAGAGACGGCAATCAGCAGAAATAAACACTACAGATATTTACTTCTTATGGCCTGGTGAATGCTGTGTGTTCCACGTCCTGGTGAGCATGTGTGTGTGTGTGAGTGAGTGAGTGATTGTATGTGTTTCTGTGAGTGAGTGATTGTGTGTGTGTGTGTGTGTGTGTGTGTGTGTGTTTCCTTCAGGGAGTCATTTTATGTGTTTCATTTCATTTTCCTTCTGGTTGCTGTGGCAATACAGAGCTCCTCATAGCTACCACCTCAGAGTCACCTCATCATATCTCTCTCTCTCACACACACACACACACACACACACACACACACACACACACACACACACACACACACACTGACTCAAGCTGCCAAACAGATGTAAACTTAGTAGTGAGTAGTGACAAAGTGAGTTTGAGTCTCAGGTGAAAGTGTGTCATGTTGGTCCTCCACAGCTCTGATTGTTATAGACACATTATAGACACATTATAGACACATTATAGACACATTATAGACACATTATAGACACATTATAGACACATCATAGACACATTATAGACACATCATAGACACATTATAGACACATTATAGACACATGCTACCTCCTCTTTCCAGAGAGTACCATTACCTTTGCTCTCATTTAATAGTTAATGTATTAAATTCAATTAAAATGTATTTGTATAGCGATCTGTATATAGTATTTTTATTTGAGACAATGTCTATTTAACAATGAACAGCTTTACTGAACAATGGAAACAATACAAAAGTGAGTGTGTGTGATTGTGTAATTGTGTGTGAGTGTGTATCTGTGTGTGTGTGTGTAATTGTGTGTGTGTGTGTGTGTGTGTGTGTGTGTGTGTGTGTGTGTGTGTTTTCTCTACTTTTTATTACCGTATTATCTTTATCATTGTCTTCAATTACACAATATATCTGAGGAATCAGAATCAGAATCAGAACCAGAACCAGAACCAGGTTTATTGGCCGAGTGTTTTAATGTTGACACACACAAGGAATTTGGTTCCAGCTGTTTGTGACTCTCATAAGTACAGACACTAATAACACTACACTATACACACTATACTGTACACACTATACACACTATACTATACACACTATACTGTACACACTATACTGTACACACTATACTGTACACACTATACTATACACACTATACTATACACACTATACACACTATACTATACACACTATACTATACACACTGTACACACTATACTATACACACTATACTATACACACTGTACACACTATACTATACACACTATACTGTACACACTATACTATACACACTATATTATACACACTATACTATACACACTATATTATACACACTATACTATACACACTATACTGTACACACTATACTATACACACTATATTATACACACTATACTATACACACTATATTATACACACTATACTATACACACTATATTATACACACTATACTATACACACTATACTGTACACACTATACTATACACACTATATTATACACACTATACTATACACACTATATTATACACACTATACTATACACACTATATTATACACACTATACTATACACACTATATACACTATACTATACACACTATACTATACAAGACAATACAGACATAACATTATACTATGCTATACACACTACACTATACACACTATACTATACACACTATACACACTATACTATATACACTACACTATACACTATACTATACACACTATACTATACACACTATACTATACACACTATACTATACACACTATACTATACACACTATACTATACACACTATACTATACACACTATACACACTACACTATACACACTATACTATATACACTACACTATACACACTATACTATACACACTATACTATACACACTATACTATACACACTATACTATACACACTATACACACTACACTATACACACTATACTATACACACTATACTGTACACACTACACTATACACACTATACACACTATACTATATACTATATACACTACACTATACACACTACACTATACACACTATACTATATACACTACACTATACACACTACACTATACACACTATACTATATACACTACACTATACACACTATACTATACACACTATACTGTACACACTATACTATATACACTATACTATACACACTATACTGTACACACTATACTATACACACTATATTATACACACTATACTATACACACTACACTATACACACTACACTATACACACTATACTATACACACTATACTATACACACTATACTGTACACACTATACTATACACACTATATTATACACACTATACTATACACACTACACTATACACACTACACTATACACACTATACTATACACACTATACTATACACACTATACTATACACACTATACTGTACACACTACACTATACACACTACACTATACACACTATACTATACACACTATACTATACACACTATACTGTACACACTATACTATACACACTATACTATACACACTATACTATACACACTATATTATACACACTATACTATACACACTACACTATACACACTACACTATACACACTATACTATACACACTATACTATACACACTATACTATACACACTATATTATACACACTATACTATACACACTACACTATACACACTACACTATACACACTATATTATACACACTATACTATACAAGACAATGCAGACGATGAGATACAATACAGACAGAATGAGTATTAAATATGAATATAGAATATGATCAGTTCTGTACATAAAGTGTGGGAGTGTAAATAACAATATAGTGTAATATTATACTTTAGTACACTATACAGCAGCAGTAGTGTGTAATATATACAGATGATGTGATGACTGACAGTCCTGATAATGCAGCACTTATAGATATGAAGCAGTGAATATAATGATGGTGAGGTGTTAATCAGGGTGATTGTCTGGATTTATATGAACATGTACGATCAGAGTGATTTCTTTAATTCTATAAACTTTCATAGACACCAGGTCAGAAAAATGAGACCTGAAGCTTCAGTGTAGAGTTTCAGCAATTTCTTTTGGCTCCATTCATTTCACACAGCTTTAAAGGCCAAAAGCATTTGATTATCAGTAGTAATGAAAATTCTGACTCTTTTCTCTGA
Organism: Tachysurus fulvidraco; assembly: GCF_022655615.1. Classification (NCBI taxonomy): domain Eukaryota; kingdom Metazoa; phylum Chordata; class Actinopteri; order Siluriformes; family Bagridae; genus Tachysurus; species Tachysurus fulvidraco. Next base: position 31,972,055 of record NC_062523.1, read on the forward strand.
ATCACATTTAGTTCATAAATCAGAGTCGACTCTTGTAGCTCAAAATTACGAGCGCTGGTTTGTTCTTCATTCCACAGTCTCATTAACACACAAACCCATTTTGATTAGTTTCTCCTCAGAGTGCTGTTCAGTCGGTCATCACGTCCCAGTCCTGTGTTCTTACTTCTCCAGCTGTCCATCACACTATCCACATGTGATCAGACATTCTTTCCCATCTGTGATTTGGACGGAGAGATACTTTAAACAATATTTGATATGATCTCTGTGCTCTAATTATCATCTCTGGTTCGTTTGTTAGGGATCTACAGCTACATCAGGATTTCTGTGAAGCTGCTGTGTGATGAAGATCGCATCTATAAAACTCAGCTCCTTTTGAGGCTGAGAGGAACCACAGGATATAAAATGACTGGCGTTGATGTCAGAGAAGATCAGCGCACACACACACACACACACACACACACACACACACACACACACACACACACACACACACACACACACACACACACACCCTTCTCTTATGATATACTGTGGTGTAGTGTGTATTTTTTTTTACGTCTATCACAAATTTATGCAAATATAAAGCTATATCCTGAGCCAACAAATAAAAATAAAAAACTATCAAAAAGCTAATCATGTGTGTTACGTTTGTGTCTTGTCTCCCACACATGCAAGGCATTTTTAGCCTGCCATAAGGCTGTAAACATTGTTTCCATGGTAACAAGGCCATGGGAACATCAATAAGAGGATTGGAGATTGTGGAGATGGGCGAGTCATAAAGTGTCTTTGGCACAAATCAGGAGTGTGTAATGTGTGTGAATTAGTGTGTGTTTCTGTAAAGCTTCACTAATGGAACACACACACACACACACACACACACACACACACACACACACACACACACACACACACACACATGTAATATGCAGTAACATAACAACGCAGTATTACTGTATGTCTGTGTGGATCACAAAGGAGTGGAAAACAATTTTTTACAGCTATGAATAAATAAATAAATGTAATTTATTTTTTAAAATAATTATTTATTTATATAAAAATATATTTAATTGATTTCATTTACTCAGGTTAGTGAGGTTAGGTTTGGGGGTAGCATAGCATTAATTAGCAGCTGTGTGTGTGTGTGTGTGTGTGTGTGTGTGTGTGTGTGTGTGTGTGTGTGTGTGTGTGTGTGTTTTGTCATCACTACCTGTACCATCACACACTGATGCCCCTCTGTGGTTGAATTCACACACAACAGCAGTAACATGCTCTCACTGATCGTTTAGCAAAAACTAAACTAAAAGAGATCATTAAAGTAGACATTCTTTAGCTGTGTGGTGTTAGTGTGGTGTTTGTGTGGTGTTTGTGTGGTGTTAGTAGGGTGTTAGTGTGGTGTTAGCGTGCTGTTTGTGTGATGTTTGTGCGGTGTTTGTGTGGTGTTAGTAGGGTGTTAGTGTGGTGTTTGTGTGGTGTTAGTGTGGTGTTTGTGTGGTGTTAGTGTGGTGTTTGTGTGGTGTTTGTGTGGTGTTAGTAGGGTGTTAGTGTGGTGTTAGCGTGCTGTTTGTGTGATGTTTGTGTGCTGTTTGTGTGATGTTTGTGTGCTGTTTGTGTGATGTTTGTGTGGTGTTTGTGTGCTGTTTGTGTGGTGTTTGTGTGGCGTTTGTGTGGTGTTAGTAGGGTGTTAATGTGGTGTTAGCGTGCTGTTTGTGTGCTGATTGTGTGATGTTAGTTTGGTGTTTCTGTGATGTTTGTGTGGTGTTAGTGTGGTGTTAGTGTGGTGTTAGTGTGGTGTTAGTGGGGCAAGTCGTGGCCTAATTGTAGGAGTTTCTGACTCGTAATCCCACGGTTGTGGGTTCGAGTCTCGGGCTGGCCACGACTGAGGTGCCCTTGAGCAAGGCACCGAACCCCCAACTGCTCCCTGGGCGCCGCAGCATAAATGGCTGCCCAAAAATCCGTGTGTGTGTGTCTGTGTTCACTGCTGTGTGTGTGTGTGTGTGTGTGTGTGTGTGTGTTCACTGCTGTGTGTGTGTGTGTGTGTGTGTGTGTGTGTGTTCACTGCTGTGTGTGTGTGTGTGTCTGTGTTCACTGCTGTGTGTGTGTGTGTGTGTGTGTGTGTGTGTGTGTGTGTGTGTGTGTGTGTGTGTTCACTGCTGTGTGTGTGCACTTTGGATGGGTCAAATGCAGAGAACGAATTCTGAGTCTGTGTCACCGCACATGGCCGTATGTCACGTCACGTATTTGTAGGGACTCTGGTGTACATTTTCAGTCTTCATGAACATCTTCAGCAGTGAATCTGCTGAAGTTGTCATTGTCTGCATTGTGGTGTAGTAACTGCTAAACAGCTCTGCAGTCAGCTCTGGAAAACATCTACAACTCTCTCTGCCTACACGAGGCAGCTGAACTCGAGTGCTGCTCTTTGGTTCTGCCTCTAACTCCAACTGCACCACGTGACCTCCTGTAAAATAGACACACGTTCTGAGGTGTTGTCCTCTGGTGGTGATTCAAAATCACACATCACATGATAACAGAAACTAGTGATGCAGATCGAGTGTGAGGGTGATGTTTTTTATAAACTACTAATAAGTTATTAAACCACTTAGTATTAATCCGAA
>NC_062523.1:31977166-31984666 GCF_022655615.1 Tachysurus fulvidraco
CTGGACTGTAGTTAGTGCTGGGGTGTAGTTAGTGCTGGACTGTAGTTAGTGCTGGGGTGTAGTTAGTGCTGGGGTGTAGTTAGTGCTGGGGTGTAGTTAGTGCTGGGGTGTAGTTAGTGCTGGACTGTAGTTAGTGCTGGGGTGTAGTTAGTGCTGGGGTGTAGTTAGTGCTGGACTGTAGTTAGTGCTGGACTGTAGTTAGTGCTGGACTGTAGTTAGTGCTGGGGTGTAGTTAGTGCTGGGGTGTAGTTAATGCTGGGGTGTAGTTAGTGCTGGACTGTAGTTAGTGCTGGACTGTAGTTAGTGCTGGGGTGTAGTTAGTGCTGGGGTGTAGTTAGTGCTGGGGTGTAGTTAGTGCTGGGGTGTAGTTAGTGCTGGGGTGTAGTTAATGCTGGGGTGTAGTTAGTGCTGGGGTGTAGTTAGTGCTGGGGTGTAGTTAGTGCTGACACACAGATAAACAAGATAAAGGTGATGTGATCATGTGCCTCAGTGACCACCATGTAGTGGACTTTACTGTTTACCCCCCCCCCCCACCCCCATGTGCCTCAGTGACCACCATGTAGTGGACTTTACTGTTTATCTCCCCCCCCCCACCCCCATGTGCCTCAGTGACCACCATGTAGTGGACTTTACTGTTTAAACACCCCCACCCCCCACCCCCCATGTGCCTCAGTGACCACCATGTAGTGGACTTTACTGTTTATCTCCCCCCCCCCACCCCCATGTGCCTCAGTGACCACCATGTAGTGCACTTTACTGTTTATCTTCTGAAGCCCTGTACCCCCCCCCCCCTGATCAGAGTTTTCTGGGTTTTCATTTTATCTCATCTCCATTGACAGTGTTGTTATAAACTGGGACGGGGGGTGGGGGTGGGGGGTTTGTGTTGTAGCCTTCAGGCCAATTTCCAAAAAATACTCAATACCTCTGTGTGTGTGTGTGTGTGTGTGTGTGTGTGTGTGTGTGTGTGTGTACCAGTCTCTCCATGACTGCCTCTGTTATGATCAACTTCCTGCTCTACACACACACACACACACACACACACACACACACACACACACACACACACACACACACACACATGTTCATGTCACTCTTTGTGGAAACATAAAGAGTCAGCATCAGATGCTTTGTTTTGTTCTGCCCACGCATTTCCAGAAAGTCCTGGTCTGGTGATATAATGCTAACACACACACACACACACACACACACACACACACACACACACACACACACACACACACACACACACAGAGGAATGTATATATATAGATGTAATAGCATGAGGTGGTGAATTACAGGAAGCTAAAAGGGTCAAATGCAGTTAAGTTAGTGAGTGAACTGGATTGTCAGATAATCATTTTCACCTTTTTCCCTCCACACATTACCCATAATCCTCCACACATTACCCATAACCCTCCACACATTACCCATAATCCTCCACACATTACCCATAACCCTCCACACATTACCCATAACCCTCCACACATTACCCATAACCCTCCACACATTACCCATAACCCTCCACACATTACCCATAACCCTCCACACATTACCCATAATCCTCCACCTGTGGGCTGTAAGTTTACTTACTAATGACTTAACACAGAAGTAAAATCCACCTTCAGATCAGTCTTTACCATCTGTTGCTTCTCATCCCTCACTTCATCTCTCTCATCCCTCACTTCATCTCTCTCCTCATCCCTCACTTCATCTCTCTCCTCATCCCTCACTTCATCTCTCTCCTCATCCCTCACTTCATCTCTCTCCTCATCCCTCACTTCATCTCTCTTCTCATCCCTCACTTCATCTCTCTTCTCATCCCTCACTTCATCTCCTCATCCCTCACTTCATCTCCTCATCCCTCACTTCTGCTATTGTACAGAATGCAGGAGTTTCAGAGGATTCCTCTCTCCCTGTTCCTCTGCTGTCTTCATTAGAGCACAAAAACCTGAACATCTCAAGCTCATGACATTTGATAGTTTCTGTAGAAGATGCCACTGAGGTCACGTCAGGTTCCTCACGGCTCTGAGGTAGATCTAAAGAAATGCTGCAGGAATCTTTTCAGATCTCACAGACCTGCTGTGATCCAGGAGTGTTTTACTTGGACAATAAAAACCGGGTCCTTTTTTTTACAGCTTTCTTTTGGTCTGTTTCTCTTCTTCAGACTGATTTATTTGGATTAAAACTTCTTATAGAACTCTTTTTATTTGTAATCCACTGGAATAGTGAGAGACACGAGCTAGATGTGTTCAGTAATCAGCTAGCTTGTATGCTAAATAGCTAGTAGTATTATCATAGAGGACCTGAAGAAAAAAGTTTTATATATTTTTTAAAAATGTGATAAAATGTGAAGGGATCTTATGGCTTATGGCCCTTTTTGTCATCCACATTCAAAATGAAATACCGCCTGAACCTGAGGTTTGTCTGAAGTCTGAAAGCTGCTGTTTCTTTTCCAGGCTAAACATTTAGCATGTTAGTCGCTGCTCCATGTTAGCAAGAATGAGTCAGTTCAGTTAGTTTGTGTGACTCTAAGTTATTAGTGTGAGTCAGTGACTCAGCAGTGAACCAGGACATGGAGGCATGGAGAGGGTAAGTTACTGAGAAAGTGTTTGCAGCCTTTGTCAAAGCGGCTGAAAGCAAGTTTTGAAGGCTGTAAGTTCTTGGCCTTGCTCCCACAGAGGACACTCTGTCCTTACAGACGTCCCTTTGTGCTCTCCTGTCTCCACTGCTGCTACTTGACTAATGCAAGAAGGAAAATAAAGCTTCCTAAAAGCGCTGGTCAAGGCCGAGTCTTTATCTTCACAGTAACAGTAGGAGACACGTGGCTTTAAATGCCAGACGAAGCTGCCATGTGAATTTGAACACTTTAAGTAGGACGAGATGTTCAGTGAGGAGGCCTCGACCTTCACGAGCTGGAATTAGTGTCATTCAAACCAGATCACTGCTGTGGAGCTCATGCACTAGGGAATGTCCTCCTGAAGCAGAGTGAATGTAGTCGGTCATGTGGTGTGGCAGATTTCCTAACACTAACACACTAACACACCCTCACACTAACACACCCTCACACTAACACACCCTCACACTAACACACCCTCACACTAACACACTAACACACCCTCACACCCTCACACCCTCACACTAACACACCCTCACACTAACACACCCTCACACTAACACACCCTCACACTAACACACTCTCACACCCTCACACTAACACACCCTCACACTAACACACCCTCACACATTTTACACATGGCTCTGGATGCAGCATCTTCACTCTATCATGTAGAATGTGAAGCACATGTTCTCCATGACGTGAACTTTACACAGTTACAATCCACAAAGTCGTCTTTTCCGCACGGTACATCAGGCGAGCATGGTCATGGCTCAGGATGGTCATGGCACAGGATGGTCATGGCTCAGGATGGTCATGGCTCAGGATGGTCATGGCTCAGGATGGTCATGGCTCAGGATGGTCATGGCTCAGGATGGTCATGGCTCAGGACCCAGGAAAGTGGACATGAATTACTCCTTAAATGTGATGTCACTCGTTCATGAGAGTTTCTCCCATAGCTGGAGCTTTTCCTGTAGACAGATGGACAGCTGCAGTAAACTCAGTGAGCTGAACTGAAACTTTGAGCTAATCCATTTGCTTAGGACTGTTACTGGGAAAAACCTGGGACATAAAATATTCCTTGAATGTGTTTTTCAGTGAGGCAAACAGATGGCTAAGGGCAGTTGTGGGGAGAAAATTAACCCACTACAGGGTTTTATAATTTTCTACCAAATATTTAATTGCCATAATGCTTTAAGTACCTAAAGAGAGCGATGCAGCGGGGCTTTAGTGTTTTAGTCTGTTAGTTTCTCTGTTCTTTGTTTAATTTCATGCTAATTCACTAGAATCACCGTCACGCTAGTCACAGTAGTACCTAGTCACCCTGTACATCAGCACATCACACAGCTGCTAACATCCACTAATGTAGTCTTAACTCCGTCCTAACACAAAAACCACCAGATAAATACTGTTATAAATATTCTGTATGAAATTCTCTATTAAACACTAAATGTTAGAAAGCGGGGGTCACGGTGGCTTAGTGGTCAGCACGTTCGCCTCACACCTCCAGGGTCGGGGGTTCGATTCCCACCTCCACCTTGTGTGTGTGGAGTTTGCATGTTCTCCCCGTGCCTCGGGGGTTTCCTCCGGGTACTCCGGTTTCCTCCCCCGATCCAAAGACATGCATGGTAGGTTGATTGGCATCTCTGGAAAATTGTCCATAGTGTGTGAGTGTGTGTGAGTGAATGAGAGTGTGTGTGTGCCCTGTGATGGGTCGGCACTCCGTCCAGGGTGTATCCTGCCTCGATGCCCGATGACGCATGAGATAGGCACAGGCTCCCCGTGACCCGAGAAGTTCAGATAAGCGGTAGAAGATGAGTGAGTGAATGAATGTTAGGAAGCTTAGTGCCGTGGCCTTGTACTGTGTGTGTGTGTGTGTGTGTGTGTGTGTGTGTGTGTGTGTGTGTGTGTGTGTGTTAGTGGACTGTACTCTATACATTTTACATTTACTAATTGTTAAAAAAAATCATAAAGTGCTATGAAATATTAAATACTATTTTCCAGCTGATCTGCTAGTGTGGACTCGAGGCCTAAATACAAATACGTTCATTTAATGTTAGCACAGGAGCCGGTTTCAGGTCCGAGGCTCAGCATGCTAATGTTTTTGTGTTCAGACTAATTGCTAAGATCATCCTGATCATATCTACAGTCCATCTGAACATTCAGAAACCTTCTGCACAGGTTGATGATAAACCTGTTAAAAATGTCAGCAGTTGTTTTGGGAAATAAACTCGACATCTTGACAAGAAAACCCAAGAAGCGAAGAAGCGAAGAAGCTTGGTCTTTCAGGCGAGAGATCAAATGCTAGCTAAGCTGTTGGTCTGAAGCCAGAAGGAGGGCTTTGCCAAAGAGCTTGGCAGATCTGTAGGGTTTCTCACTCTCACACACTCACACACTCACACACTCACACACTCACACACTCACACACACACACACACACACACACACACACACACACACACTCACACACACACACACACACACACTCTGTTAGCATAGTGAAGTGAGATGAAACTCTACAGCATCTCATGCAGCCAAGCCAAACATCAGCGTGGCCGCTCAGTCCCTCAGCTCTGTGCAGCTTGGAAACGCTCCGATTTTCATTTTTCTGTGACGGACTAAATGAGTTCTCGATAGTTTTTTGCCCACGCCGGTGCAGATGTGGTTGAATACTAAATCTAGAGTGACTTTTTTTGAGCTACAGTATGAACAAGGGGATTTGGACTTTGTTGCTGTAACCCAAAACGTCGTGATTCAGAGTTTCCTGTTTGAGATCCAGCAGCGTTCGCTGCCTCAGACGCCCACGTTTCTGTGAAGCATCACATTTTCCTAAAGACCATCAAATGACTAGTGGGGCAAAAGAACTGGTTTTTAGTACCAAGGATTTAGGGGGAAATATTTGACCTGGGTGTGTGAGGTCTGCTGTGGATATCTTAATGACTTAAGGAGGACTGGAATGTTTATTAGTGCCTTCATGGTGGAGCTCTCTCCTAGTCTGATGGAGCTCTCTCCCAGTCTGATGGAGCTCTCTCCCAGTCTGATGGAGCTCTCTCCCAGTCTGATGGAGCTCTCTCCCAGTCTGATGGAGATCTCTCCCAGTCTGATGGAGCTCTCTTCCAGTCTGATGGAGCTCTCTTCCAGTCTGATGGAGCTCTCTTCCAGTCTGATGGAGCTCTCTTCCAGTCTGATGGAGCTCTCTCCCAGTCTGATGGAGATCTCTCCTAGTCTGATGGAGCTCTCTCCTAGTCTGATGGAGCTCTCTTCCAGTCTGATGGAGCTCTCTCCTAGTCTGATGGAGCTCTCTTCCAGTCTGATGGAGCTCTCTCCCAGTCTGATGGAGATCTCTCCCAGTCTGATGGAGCTCTCTTCCAGTCTGATGGAGCTCTCTCCCAGTCTGATGGAGCTCTCTCCCAGTCTGATGGAGCTCTCTCCCAGTCTGATGGAGCTCTCTCCCAGTCTGATGGAGCTCTCTCCTAGTCTGATGGAGCTCTCTCCCAGTCTGATGGAGATGTCTCCCAGTCTGATGGAGATGTCTCCCAGACTAATGGAGCTCTCTCCTAGTCTGATGGAGCTCTCTCCCAGTCTCCTCTGAGCTCCTCAGCCAGACTTTTAGGTGATTGTTCTGTGTTCATTCCCCTGGTGATTCCGTTTCAGTAAGTCCTGTACCTCTGTAGTCCTGAGCCTGGCTTTGCTTTGTGTGTTTAACTGAGTTCCACATTTAGATGTTTACCTTGGACCAGAGCGCTTGTTTTTACTTTAACTTGCTGACTCAAGGTTCTGGGTTTTATTTGTTACCTCCATAAAACTCAACCAAGGTTTAAAAAGCTACCAGAAATTATTTTACTTCAGGAAGTCCAAGGTACGATTGGCTCCATGCTGGATCTAAGCCAGGGTTTTGTTTGGGATTGTTTTAAAGTTATAATTCAATAAAATAAATGGTTTGTTTCCTCACATGTCGTAATTCTGGTAGATTCTCCACTTTGCTCCAAGCAGCTCCAACCTTCACCAGAGCTGCCACAAGAATCGATCACCACAGGAATTCAGCCAGACTCTGACTTTGGTAGATTTCCTTCTTTTAGATGAATGCTTCTGCTCTGCAGGAACCTCTCGGCCACTGACCGTTGGACTCTGTGGTATGTTTGGGCCGGTGCTTTCCTCCTGGTTTTGTTCCAGATCCTGTAGTTCCTACTTCTACAGATTAGCCATTCGATTTTTTGATATTAAAAGCTTCTGGCAGGTCAGAAGTCATCTCCGTCATTGTGTTAATGCAGTGATGCCATGATGTTGTCTATCCTGTTGTCCATTGTTCCCAGGATGGACTCAGGCTCTCGGTCGCACTCGTTTCCTCAGGAATCTCTCAGCCAGTTTCATTTAAAAGAACATTTGGGTCCAGATTCTGTTCTGCATTTTCTTTAGTTAGGAATTTCCGAGATATCTTTCTTTTCTTTGTTTATCAAGCTGAAATTTCCATCCCATAATAAGCAGGAGGTTTTCCTGACAGACAGTTAAACACACAAACCGATTCCTCGTTCAGAAGAACGGTTCTCTTCACCGTAACCAATGAGCTGAATGCATTGTTTTCTGCCACTTTCTTAATTTATTTTGTCCACATTGTGGGACATTTCTGAACAATGTCCTGAGCTGAATGAGGATCAGCCATGGTGTTGGTGGTGGACATTCCCACACAGCTGGAAGTCCATTGTGACTGGTTCACATTCTTCAGCTCTGTGGCTTTTTTTAAAGAGTGTAAGGCTTTAGGGTCAAAGGTCAAGAGAGTTAGGGTCCAGGCATGTCCCGTCCTACAGAGATCAGCTGGATACTTCAGTGAGGCGTCTCACGGCTGACGATGATAAGAAACTAGCATATGGATCTGCAGACGTTCTCTG
>NC_062523.1:31997166-31999666 GCF_022655615.1 Tachysurus fulvidraco
ACTGCAGTTGTATTCTACATCATTGTTATAACAAATCTGTGTTAAATAATAAAGATATTGTAATGAAACCACACCCACCCACCCACACACACACACACACACACACACACACACACACACACACACACACACACACACACACACACACACACACACACACACACACACACCTGTCGTCCTTGGGGTCAGACATCACTACTGGTTCAGGACTCTGGCTCCCAGATTCATCTTTCTTCTGAAAGAAGAAAAAACTGCTGATCTCTCTCTCACTCACACACACACACAAACAGGGTACAGTGTTTGTCCTGAATGTGTGTTATTATGTGAGTATGTAAGCGTGTGTGTGTGTGTGTGTGTGTGTGTACCTGCTCTCTCTCCTTCTCTCTCCCCTGCATCACCATCAGCATGTATCTGTGTAGTGGATCCTTCTGAGCCTCCTCTGTCTCTCCTCCTGTCTCTTCCACCATCTTCACTTCAGTCCTCATGTCTGTGATCTCAGTCGCTCCTCCTGTCTTCTCCTCCTCTGGGACGTGAAAATCCTCCTGAAGTCTCTCCATTTCGCTCCTCTCTCTCTCCAGAACCTCCTCTTTCTCCCTCTGTCTCCTCTCCTCCTTCATCCTCCTCTCCTCCTGCCACCTCCAGACCTCTTCCTCATTCATCCTCCTCTCCTCTTCTTTCTTAGACTTCTTTTCAGTAGCTGGCTGAACTACATCTGAAGAAAAAACCCAACACAGACGTGAACATTTGGTGTCAGAAACCTGGACCTACCTAACCTAACTAACAGGACAGAACGTCTTGTGGTGTAAAGATGAAAACTTTATATCCTCCATTTGAGGTGTTCTGGTCACATCACATGATTAGGTCACGAGGTCAAGGCAGGACCAGGATGTTAGTGTGATACAGAACTCCTGCTCAGCTCCACACATCACTGTTAGGGTCTGATGCAGGGTCTGGAGGGAACGTCTGATTAAGCAGTGATCTATAGAGAAGTTCAACTAATGGACCAACTTACTGTCCTGTCGTGTGTGTGTGTGTGTTTCGTCCATCTGCTGGTCCTGATGCTGCTCTGAACCGTCTGGCAAATCTTAATGATATATAATAATAATAATAATAATAATAAGAAGAAGAAGAAGAAGAAGAAGAAGAGTGTTATTTATATTATTATTATCAGTCATGGTGCTTGTGCTTTAAGAACAACTGTTACCAGGTTGAAGTGCCGTCAGGTCCTGAATGCTGATTTTTTCTGGCTGAGGTGACGACGCTTGGGACGAACTGGAGCTCGTTGGCAGGTTTGGAGGACTGTAGAAAATAATAATACTAATACTTTTAAAAGTATATTTAAATTTCATGTGTGTGTGTGTGTGTGTGTGTGTATGTGTGTGTGAGTGTGTGTATATATGTACGTATATGTGTGTGTATGTATGTGTGTGTGTATGTATGTGTGTGTGAATGTATGTGTGTGTGAATGTATGTGTGTGTGTGTGTGTGTGTGTGTGTGTGTATGTATGTATGTGTGTATATGTGTGTGAGAGAGAGTGCGTGTGTGTGTGTGTGTATGTGTGCGTGTATGTATGTGTGTGTAAGTGTGTGTGTGTGTATGTGCGTGTTTGTGCGTGTGTGTGAGTGTGTGTATGTATGTGTATGTGTGTGTGTGTGTGCGTGTGAGTGTGTGTATGTATGTGTATGTGTGTGTGTGCGTGTGAGTGTGTGTATGTATGTGTGTGTGTGTGTGTGCGTGTGCGTGTGAGTGTGTGTATGTATGTGTGTGTGTGTGTGAGAGTGAGTATGTATGTCTGTATGTATGTATGTGTGTATATGTGTGTGAGAGTGTGTGTATGTTTGTATGTGTGCGTGTGTAAGTGTGTATGTGTGTGTGTGTGTGTGCGCGTGCGTGTGTGTGTACCTGTTATCCAGGGCTGTGCTCTTCAGCTGAGGACTGCTTGGTGGTGTGATGTGTGTGTGTTCTTCTGAACTGACCACAGGGATCGGAGACATTTCTCTCTGAGAACTCAAACCTGAAAACATCACTTCCCACACACACACACACACACACACACACACACACACACACACACACACACACACACACACACACAGACAGTTCGGTGAACACAATTTCACATGACTGTGTTGTAGAAACAGATGATGTCACTGTGCTCACCTTGCTCAGTGTGTGCTCTTGGCTTGGTCTTGGAGGCGGAGACTGGAGTGGACGAGAGGCGTCTGATTTGTGGAGAGCCCAGTGTGGGCGGAGTCATGTTACCAGGCAGCTGCTGGTTCAGTTCTGTGGCTGTGTAAACTTCTTCTGTAAAAACTCTGGTCGCTGCTCCTGTTGCCCTGATAAAGGTCAAAGGGGCACAAGCAGGAGAGGAAGTGGCCTTGAGTGGAAGTTGAGACACGACCCCTTTTCGTCTGTAGTTTCTGTAAGCTTCCTCCAAAGACTCTGCCTCCTTTTCCAGGTCCTGGATTCTGGCAAGTGCTGCTGTTACCGCCTCCTCAC
>NC_062523.1:32004666-32019666 GCF_022655615.1 Tachysurus fulvidraco
TTGTTGAAAAAACCTGAAGAAAAAAAAAGCATTCATCAGTTCAGTGTACAGCGATGAGGGAAATAAAGTGATCTGTAGACAGAGAAGCAGCTGAAGAGCAGTGATGAGTATTCGGTCCAACCAGGACGTGTCACTCAGGAAGGACAGCTAGAGTCTGTGTGTAAACTCTTCTCCTGGGTTCATCTGCACAACATACATCAACACACCTTCTCCTTGCTGATCCCACACTCAGGGTAGAAGACAGACAGGGTGTACTCATAGCCAGAGCTCTGGAGGTGATGGATCACCAGGCTGTTGGAGGCAAGAAGTGAGAGAGACTGGGATTTGTCCGAAACCATCCGAGAAAGAGCTTCACGCTGAAGCTCCACAATCAGCTGATTCCTGAGCTGCGTCTGGGAAAAAAAAAAAACAGGTCCAAGACGTCGTCTGGTATAAAATGTGTACGAGGTGATGAATAGTGACAGTGTTAGAGTCATAATCGTCCTCCTGGGACTGGAATAATGTGATTATTACAGTATTTATAACTGTTTATAAAGTTTACAGTGTTTATAGTGTTGTGTATGTGGTCAGTTATTACTATAACATCTAATAAGGACATGAGAAAGTATGACGTCATCATTAAACATCTGTCTGACCTTCACACAGTCCAGAACTCCTTTGTGTTTAAAACTCTGGTAAAGTCTCTGTCTCAGATCCTCTGCACTTAAACTCTGATCTTCATCTGCAGACATCGTCAGGCTCAGATCTCTCTCTCTCTCTCACACACACACACACACACGTGTGCACACACTATAAACACACACACACACACACACTACCACACTACACACACACGTGTGCACACACTATAAACACACACACACACAACACAAACACACACTACACCACACACACGTGTGCACACACTATAAACACACACACACACACAGACACACACAAAACCACACACACACACGTGTGCACACACTATAAACACACACACACACACACACACACACGTGTGCACACACTATAAACACACACACACACTACAACACAAACACACACACAAACACCACACACACGTGTGCACACACTATAAACACACACACACAGACACACACAAAACCACACACACACACGTGTGCACACACTATAAACACACACACAACACAAACACACACACCACCACACACGTGTGCACACACTATAAACACACACACAACACAACACACAATCAATTCAGTTCATTTATCTTTTTAGACGGAAAAAATCCCACAACCAACAGCTGACCGTTTAAAACCAGTAACCGACGCTTTGATTGTTTTACTTCCGGTTCATACAGGTTTAGTTGTAAGATTACATAGACACTAGATGTCGCCTTGGTTACGGCAGGTCATTGGAACGAATACGTCAATAGAGCCGCCATCTTGGAACGGGGACCCCCTCCTGTTTAATGCATGTGTAAATGTTGGCAAAGGGAAATAAAATCACCACAAATCGTCATGAATGTCATTTTTTACTTGTTTTGGTTCGTCCCAGCAGTCAGACATTTGTCATTAAGTCCAGAGAAAATGTAAGGTTTTGGTATGAAGATAATCTACTTTTTCACAATATAATGCTGACGTCTCTGTTTATCACTTGGGAATCTTACAAAGATTCAGATTCAGATTATATTATTTAATACCATGTCAGCAATCAAAGCTATTTTCATGGTAAAATTACAATAACACAAATTAAACTACAATAACACGAATATAATATCAATACAATAAAAATAAAACAAATATAAACAGCAAGTCATATTATACTTTTTTTTTAATTGTACGATATCGTACGAAATACGATTTAAAAAAAAAATCCAAACCCCTTTCAGACATAATGTCATTAAATCTGTCTTTAAGTGAAGTAACTTGATAAATGAGCATTCTGCTTGTGTTAAGTCCAGGACAATCTAATAAACTATGTTAGACAGATGAGGGAATCTTACAGAACACATAAAGTTGGGTCTTTTCACCTTTAAGCAAAAAACATGGGTCAGTTTTTAATGTCCTTATTAAGAGCTTCAGAATCTACAAACATTGTCTGTTTCCCAAACTGTCACAAACTAATGGGTAACTAACGTGGATTATCTGTGGTCATTAACCAAGGACTAAAACATACCAACGGAACCAGAAATATAATTTCCTGACATTCAACACCATAAAACACGTTCTGACGTGTGTAATGTGATCCCTTCTGTCTGGGGTTTAGGCTTCTTTCGTTTGAACAAACAAACGCAGCTCAGAAGTCCGGCATCGTCCATGTGTTTAAAGTACAAGAGCACCGTACAAAGATGGCGGCGGTTTTGACGCATTTTTAGGACCCCAAGGCGACATCTAGGTGTAGATATCTATGGTAAGATTAATCTTTGTTATTATTATTATTATTATTATTATTATTATTATTATTATTATTATTATTATTATTATTATTATTAACTTTACATTTACACACATTGGGATTAAAAACCGTCCAGCGACACAGAAACATAACATTAAAACAAAGGAATGCAATAAATCTTTTAATACACATTTTAGTCTGTATATTTATAAAGTAAATGCATTTTGCTAATCGTATTTTAAATTGATATTTATAATTTGTATATATTTATTTTAAATAATAAATGTTTTTATTTTAGTTCCGGTTCCTGAAGATGACGTACCCGGAAGTAGAGTGTGCCTGATGAGTGAAAACAGAGAGACGTTAAAGCTGTAATTAGAGTCGCGTTGTTTTATTAAACAAAGTGTTTTATTTATTAATAAAGTCAGAATTAAATAAGACGGAATTTCATCTTTCACTGGGCTTCTGTTAGAATTTGTCCGGAAGGTCGGTGTTATTTTTATAACAATAACTGTTTTTTTCTTCTTTATTATTATTAACAATTATTATTGTTGTTGTTGTTACATTTATTATTTGTCTGTTGCACTTCTCTCTCTCTCTCTCTCTCTCTCTCTCTCTCTCTCTCTCTCTCTCTCTCTCACACACACACACACACACACACACACACACACACACACACACATACATATACACACACACACACACACACACACACACACACACACATACATATACACACACACACATACATATACACACACACACACACACACACACACACACATACACACACACATACATACATACATACATAAACACACACACACACACATACATACATACACACATACATACACACTCACACACACACACACACACATACATACTCACACACACATACATATACACACACATACACATACTCACACACATACATACACACACACATACATACACACATATGCACATACACACACACACACACACACACACACACATACTTACACACACACACAAACATACATACACACAACACACACAACACACACACTACACACACACTGATTAAATGACTAATTAATGTCCACAGAGAGAGTGAGATGTCCGGAAGCTTCTACTTCGTGATGGTGGGTCACCATGACAACCCGGTGTTTGAGATGGAGTTCCTGCCTCCTGGGAAACCTGAATCCAAGGTAACTGTGATTTACCCATTACATTGTTCCCATGGTTCTGAGCTACACGTTGACAGACGCCTTTCCCTCCTGTTTAAGGCTGATGTTTTATGGTTTACAGGACGATCATCGCCACCTGAACCAGTTTATCGCTCACGCTGCGCTCGACCTGGTGGATGAGAACATGTGGCTGTCCAACAACATGTACCTGAAAACAGTGGACAAGTTCAACGAGTGGTTTGTGTCGGCCTTCGTCACAGCAGGTCATATCCTTCCTGAATCCCAGAGCCTTCAGCATCCCAGGATTTTAATAAACACACATCAGTTGCTCTGTAATGTATGAATGGTTTTCTTCCTTAACCGTGTTTTTGTACATATGAGGTTCATCATGCTTCATGACGTCAGACAAGAAGACGGGATCAAAAACTTCTTTAACGACGTTTATGATTTATACATCAAGGTGTGCAGCTTTTACTTCTAGTTTTTAGTAAATGATGAAGATGATGATGATTAAACGGTGTAAAATGGACTTGTGTTTGTTTCTTTGGCAGTTTGTGATGAACCCTTTCTATGAAGTGAACACTCCGATTCGCTCCACAGCCTTCGAGCGTAAAGTGCAGTTTCTGGGCAAGAAGCATCTCCTGAGCTGATGGGAAAAGTTTCAACCGAATCTAAAACTGATTGTAATGTAAAATAAATAAATAAATGACTTTTACTCGTCTGTTCACTGTTCTCTCTCTCTCTCTCTCTCTCTCTCTCTCTCTCTCTCTCTCTCGGTGTGTGTGTGTGTGTGTGTTTAAACCTTCAGTCTGTGAACACTTGTTTTCTTGTTTGTTTTAATGTTCTGATGTTATCACGCTGTTTATATCTCAGTTTAATAATGAAAATAAAACGTGTCAGTAGGTGGCGCTGTCACTACGCTTTTTCTACACTACACACTCCATCACCACGCTGTAGATGTGTTTGGTTAATTATTTAGTAAATTATTTCTATAACAGTGATTCTGCAGTTTATTTAACTAATCAGTGTTTTAAGGATTAAACACTAACTCATATTGGACCAGCTCACTGCAGTGTGATGCTTATTTATGATCTGCTTCTACATCATTATGGTCTGTGGTTCAGGATGAACTCGCTTTAGGAAATAAAGAATTGATGCTGCAGGAAAATATGACATTTTATCCGAAGTGAAAAAAAAACATGGGAAAAAAATCCATAATGCAGTTTTTTTCTTTTTATTTGTTTATTGAGAAAAACAAATGTAGTTTAATTTATAGTTTTTCTTCCTGGAGAATGTGCTGAAGATCTCATTACTGAGTCAGGAAATGTTTTCCATCACATTCACCTTTCACATGTAAAAATAAAAAAGTAGGAAATTTTATCTATTTTATTTCCTTTATGAACATTTTATTCAGCATGACATCAGACATCATTTTAAAGGTTTTGAGTAAAGACTTGAACACGTTTCTCTAGATCAGTTTCTCCTCAGCATCACGGCAGCTCCCTGACATCAGCACCACGTTATCCAGCCCAATTTCTCCTCGCTCCAGCTTTCCCAGCGTTCCCTCAAACACAAGCTGCAAACCAAAACACAAATAACAACCAAACGAATTTGTCTGATCAGTGATTCGTGTTTTATGGATTTATCTGATCTCAATTTGAGGAGTCACCATTAAGTTTCTGACCGATTCAGGAGCTCTGTCGCTCCAGGTCACATCGACGTTCTGCATGTTCCAGCCATCGTCCTGGCCTTGTCTCCTCTCCCACAGGACGTTCCTACTTTCTGTCATCACACGCAGAGTTCCTGTCTGCAGTCCCTCAAACCTGTAGCTGAATCTCACACAGAAAGCCTGCTGACGAACCCCATCACTGAGGAGCAGCTTCAGCCTGGCCTGCTGCCTCCACTTACCCACAATTCCACTAAGCACCATGTAGTACTGCAGACCTGCACAGCAACAAATCACCTGTTAGCATGTCATCGTGTCAGCATGTCATCATGTTAGCATGTCAACGTGTCAGCATGTCATCATGTTAGCATGTCAACGTGTCAGCATGTCATTGTGTCAGCATGTCATCGTGTCAGCATGTTATTGTGTTAGCATGTCATCGTGTCAGCATGTTATTGTGTTAGCATGTCATCGTGTCAGCATGTCAACGTGTCAGCATGTCATTGTGTCAGCATGTCATCGTGTCAGCATGTTATTGTGTTAGCATGTCATCGTGTCAGCATGTCAACGTGTCAGCATGTTATTGTGTCAGCATGTCATCGTGTCAGCATGTTATTGTGTTAGCATGTCATCGTGTAATTGTGTCAGCATGTCATCGTGTTAGCATGTCATCGTGTTAGCATGTCAACGTGTCAGCATGTTATTGTGTCAGCATGTTATTGTGTTAGCGTGTCAGCGTGTCATCGTGTTAGCGTGTCATCGTGTTAGCGTGTCATCGTGTTAGCATGTCAACGTGTCAGCATGTCATCGTGTCAGCATGTCATCGTGTCAGCATGTTATCGTGTTAGCATGTCATTGTGTCAGCATATCATCGTGTCAGCATGTCAGTGTGTCATCATGTCAGCATGTCATCGTGTTACCCTTCCTGCCCCTGAGACCTGGGACAAATTTACTCGATTCTATTTTCCAAAAAGTATGATTTGTATGAATTGTGCATTAATAAGTTTGATGTCACCATTTTCATGATAATGGACGGTCCAGTCCAGGTCGTCATCCTTCTCCTGAACCCATTCACATTCCCCCGAATCAAAATGGCAGTCAGTGAGGAATCCTGCTCCAACAAAACAACACACAAACACACAAACACACAAACACTGAGAAACGGCTTACACAACACAAACATCTGACGTCACACAGTCATTCTAATCAGTCTAATACAAAACCCCGCCTTCAACTCTAAGCCACACCTCCTACCCAAGCTTGGCACTGGCACGAAATGGTGTCTCTGTATGTGTGTGTGTCTCCCTGAATATGTGTGTATGTGTGTGTGTCTCTGTATGTGTGTGTGTCTCCCTGAATATGTGTGTATGTGTGTGTGTCTCTGTATGTGTGTGTGTCTCCCTGAATATGTGTGTATGTGTGTGTGTCTCTGTATGTGTGTGTGTCTCCCTGAATATGTGTGTATGTGTGTGTGTCTCCCTGAATATGTGTGTATGTGTGTGTGTCTCCCTGAATATGTGTGTATGTGTGTGTGTCTCTGTATGTGTGTGTCTCCCTGAATATGTGTGTGTGTCTCCCTGAATATGTGTGTATGTGTGTGTGTCTCTGTATGTGTGTGTCTCCCTGAATATGTGTGTGTATGTGTGTGTGTCTCTGTATGTGTGTGTCTCCCTGAATATGTGTGTATGTGTGTGTGTCTCTGTATGTGTGTGTCTCCCTGAATATGTGTGTGTATGTGTGTGTGTCTCTGTATGTGTGTGTCTCCCTGAATATGTGTGTATGTGTGTGAACACTGAACACTGCTAAACTGTGTGTTAGTTATAAAAACAAGAATTTACTCCAAACACCAAACATTTCCTGTGTTTATATTATTGTGTGTTTCATTTCATTAACTTAATGAATTTTGGAGTTGAGTAGAAATAAACGAGAGAGAGAGAGAGAGAGAGAGAGAGAGAGAGAGAGAGAGAGAGACGGGGAGGAGGAGGGAGAGCCGGAGGAGAGAGAGAGAGATGGGACAGGGAGAGGCCCGATGGGAGAGGGGGGGCCAAGCGACGGAGAGGACTGCAGATAGAGCGGAGGTGGGACAGCGGGATGAGGGAGAGAGTGCAGAGTAGGGTGAGCGTGGGCACGAGAGAGCGTAGGGGGTGAGATGTGGCGGCGACGGAGAGAGAGAGAGACGAGAGAGAGGAGAGGAGGAGGGAAGTCGGCCGGAGGGTACGGCGGTTGACCAGGGAGAGGTGACGCAGCAGAGAGGGGGGGGGTGGACGGGGGGGAGAGGGGATGAGAGGGAGGGGGAGGAGGAGAGAGGATGAGAGGAGAGAGAGAGAGGGAGCAGGAGAGAGAGAGCGTGGAGAGAGAGGAGGGGGGGGAGCGGGGAGGAGAGGGGAAGAGAGAGAGGGGAGGAGGAGAGAGAGAGGAGAGAGAGAGAGTGAGGGAGAGGAGAGAGAGAGAGTGAGGGAGAGGAGAGAGAGAGGAGAGAGAGAGATATGAGAGAGAGGAGAGAGAGAGAGAGAGAGAGAGAGAGAGAGAGAGAGAGAGAGAGAGAGAGAGAGAGGGAGCTTACTTTCCTGTAGAGGAGCTGCATTAATTCGTCCCGGCGCACTTAACATCAGAAACTGGAAGGTTCAAAACTAACAGGAAGGGAGACATGTGACACACCACATCACAAAACAAAACAGAACACTAAGCAAACAGCAAACACCACACACAAAGCGACAGACCAAGGACACACACACGCAACAAGCACAGCACGCACAAACACAACACACAAACACCACCACACACACACTACACACATCACACACAGACACAAACACACACGCAAGCACACACACACACACACACACACAAACAAACACAGACACACACACACCACAACACACACCACACACACACACCACACACACCATCACACGAACTACCACACACACACACACACACACACACACACACACACACACACACACACACACACACAAACACACACACAAAAACAAACAAACAAACAAAAAAACAAAATAAAAAAAAAAAAAAAAAAAAAAAAAAACAAAAAAAAAAAAAAACAAATAACAAAAAAAAAAAAAAAAAAAAAATAAATAAAAAAAAAATAAAAAAAATAAATATAAAAAAAAACAAAAAAAAAAAAATAAAACAAAACAAACAAAAAAAAAAATAAAACACAAAACAAATAAAAAAAACTAAAACACTACACACATAAAAAACACTCACACACACACACACACACACACACACACACACACACACACACACACACACACACACACACACACACACACACACACACACACACACACACACACACACACACACACACACACACACACACACAGAACATGCTGATATCCTCATCATGTGTGAAATGGCCTCTGTAAAGGACAGGAGAGGAAGAGAGCAGGAGTGTTTATGGTGTGATGTCTGCAGCAGACACGTCCACGCTGCCTGTCTACACAACAGCTGCTCTGAGCAGGATAATAAAAGGTTAGCTCTCTCTCTCTCTCTCTCTCTCTCTCTCTCTCTCTCTCTCTCTCTCTCTCTCTCTCTCTCTCTCTCTCTCTCACACACACTCCACACCTCCTCATTGCCCTGTGTTCTCTGGGGTACGTGTTCCTCTCCCTGGTGGAATTCCCCTGTGTGAGGGTGAGGGACGTCTCGGCGAGTCTCTTCTTGTTATGATAAACTGAACTTAGTCTCAGTTCAGGAGTGTTGTGGTGGTGTGTTACTGTGAGAGGAAAATGATACAGATGTCTGCTCTGAATAAACCTCCTATACACCGTCACACCGTCACACCATCACACTGTCACACCGTCACACCATCACACCATCACACCAACACACCGTCACACCATCACACCATCACACGTCACACCATCACACCATCACACCATCACACCGTCACACCAACACACCATCACACCGTCACACCAACACACCGTCACACCATCACACCAACACACCAACACACCGTCACACCATCACACCGTCACACCAACACACCATCACACCGTCACACCAACACACCGTCACACCATCACACCAACACACCAACACACCGTCACACCATCACACCAACACACCAACACACCGTCACACCAACACACCATCACACCAACACACCATCACACCAACACACCGTCACACCGTCACACCATCACACCGTCACACCCTCACACCATCACACCGTCACACCATCACACCGTCACACCATCACACCGTCACTCCAACACACCATCACACCATCACACCGTCACACCATCACACCATCACACCAACACACCATCACACCAACACACCATCACACCAACACACCGTCACACCATCACACCGTCACACCATCACACCATCACTCCAACACACCGTCACACCAACACACCGTCACACCATCACACCGTCACACCATCACACCGTCACACCAACACACCGTCACACCAACACACCGTCACACCATCACACCGTCACACTATCACACCGTCACACCATCACTCCAACACACCGTCACACCAACACACCGTCACACCGTCACACCGTCACACCATCACACCATCACTCCAACACACCGTCACACCGTCACACCATCACACCGTCACACCATCACACCATCACTCCAACACACCGTCACACCAACACACCGTCACACCGTCACACCAACACACCGTCACACCAACACACCGTCACACCATCACACCGTCACACCAACACACGTCACACCGTCACACCGTCACACCAACACACCGTCTCACCATCACACCAACACACGTCACACCATCCAACACACCGTCACAACATCACACCGTCACACCAACACACCAACACACCGTCACACCGTCACAACATCACACCGTCACACCAACACACCAACACACCGTCACAACATCACACCGTCACACCAACACACCAACACACCAACACACCGTCACAACATCACACCGTCACACCAACACACCGTCACACCATCACACCATCACACCAACACACCAACACACTGTCACACCGTCACACCATCACACCGTCACAACATCACACCAACGCACCAACACACCGTCACACCGTCTCCTTTCATTCTGCAATTCATTTAATGAACTAAATCATGTGTGTGTGAGAGAGTGTGTGTGTGTGTGTGTGTGTGTGTGTGTGTGTGTGAGTGTGTGTGTGTGTGTGTGAGTGTGTGTGTGTGTGTGAGTGTGTGTGAGTGTGTGTGTGTGTGTGTGTGTGTGTGTGTGTGTGTGTGTGTGTGTGTGTGTGTGTGTGTGTGTGTGTGAGTGTATACATTTTCCCACATTAATTAACTCACAGAACACGTCTCCTCGAGGATTCAGCCTCTCAGTATCAACCCCGTTTCCCTCCTCCTCCTCCTCCTCCTCCTCCTCCTCCTCCTCTTTGGTTGGTATCAGTGATGTTACTTCCTCTCCAGGCCCAATGTAAAGGTCTCCATCGTAATCAAATGGCTGTAGGTGTAGTTTGGGGGATGTGGTCACTCTGGGCTCAGGGATGGTGTTGTCCAGTTTCCCTCCAAGAGCCCGTGACTTCGGCTGGAATTCTGGGATTTCTGTTAAACACAAAGCAGAGTGAGACGTTGTGTGTCAGCATTTATACAACACTATGTTTCTGTACACCGGGGTTTCTGAGCTCTATTACATTGTTTACGTATTGTTTAGTGAAGGAGTCTCCATTGTCAGTGGGAAATAATCTTCTACTTCTCTCTCAAAGTAAAGGGATGGCTGCACTTTCCCATCATGCACTTCTGCAGCAGGACCACAAGAGCAAACACTGCATGAGGTGGTGTAAGTGTTTTTGCTAGTCATGCTAACCCACGAGTCGGACCAGCGCATGCTAACTGTACACAAAACCTTTAGAGAGATTGATGTTAACATGCAGCTTCACCTTTAGAGAATCCGTCCACACCGAACACCAACACCAACACCAACACCTTCACTGCACTGCTGTGACGTAGCTTTGTGACAGTCCAGTGCAGTGAGTGTAAGTAAAGTGTCCTTAGTGCTGCGTTACTCCTTCACCAGTGTGTTACTGCACCACACTGAAACACACCAGTGTCCAATCACACCGATGAGGAATCTCTGCTGCTCCTCAGCACTAAATACGTTCACTTCATCTTAAATCTCACGGCCGATGTGTAGCTTCTAAATGCCTTTTGCTTACAAGAAGAAAAAAAAACGACATCCAGGACATGACGGCGTAAACAATAAAGTAAAGATGGCTGAACTCAGAGCATGAGTGTTAATCTGTAAGGGACGAAAAGCTCCAAACATACGAATGCTAACGCAGTTTTCATGCTAATTCAGCAGGACAATGGATGCAAAGCTCCAAATGTTAAACAGCAAGCAGCTAACAGCAGCATGAGGCTTGTGTTGGTTCAGTGACTGAAAATAACCCTTTAAAGCCACCTCGTCATCCTCCCTCATACAGTACTGTGTCTTCATCACTGTGCAGCTGTAACATCACACCGACATGAAGGTCATTAGCGGTCTAACATGGCTCTCGTAAGGGGAAGTGATTAAAATAACGCTACGGTAATGCACATTCTCGTGTTTAACGACAACATGGGTTTAATGTGTTAATAAATCTCTCCACAGAGCGAAGGAGAACTTTCAGCAAGCCTCAGACCAAACCTTCTCACCGTTATGAAGTTCGTCTGCGCTGCCTTTATCAGCGTCCCAGGAGCTGCTCTGATAAAAAGGCTTTACTACAGGAAACACACAAAACAACATTTAAACTCCACTGTCTTCCAGATGACGTCCAGACAACAGTGATTTTGTTCCATCAGCTTCTCTCCACACACTTGATGAAGTGACGCAATCACAAAGAAACACAACGTCGTCTTCTGTTCAGTCCGATGGTGAACTTGACATCAGATTCAGTGAAGGTTTACATTATACTAACGGGTTCAGACACCAGGAATGAAGTTAAAACTAAATCTAAATAGTTTTTTTTGTCAGGTGTCACAGAATGTGTCACTGGATCCACAGATAGATGAACAAGCGCAGATACAAGAAACCTGTCCAGAAGATAAATTAGCCAATGGCTGAATTTCACATAATTCTGTCATAAATTCTATGACATTAAATTAAATTGAATGTGTATTGACCAAGGGGGGTCAGCACGTGGCTTAGTGGTTTGCACGTTTGCCTCACACCTCCAGAGTTGGGGGTAAAACATCCCCACTATAGCTGATAGACAGACAGGACAATGACTAAATGCATGAACACGGGTCAAGAAGTTCTACTGAGAGCTGAACGATTTAACCTTCGGGATAGACGAGGCGACGACAACAAGACGTGGCCTAATGTTAGAGAGTCTGACTTGTAAGCTGTGTGTTGTGGGTTCGAGTCTCGGGGCAGCAATACCACGACTGAGGTGCCCTTGAGCAAGAACCCCCCCAACTGCTCCCCGGGTGCCGCAGCATAAATGGCTGCCCACTGCTCTGGGTGTGTGTTCACGGTGTGTGTGTGTGTGTGTGTGTGTGTGTGTGTGTGTTCACTGCAGTGTGTGTGTGTGTGTGTGTGTGTGTGTGTGTGTGTGTGTTTGTGAGTGTTCACTGCTGAGTGTGTGTGTGTGTTCACTGCTGTGTGTGTGTGTTCACTGCTGTGTGTGTGTGTGTGTGTGTGTGTGTGTGTGTGTGTGTGTGTGTGTGTGTGTGTGTTCACGGTGTGTGTGCACTTTGGATGGGTTAAATGCTGAGAACAAATTCCGAGTCTGAGTCACCGTACTCAGCCGTACGTCACGTCACTTTCAAGAACACAACCTCTAAGAGGATACAGGAACGTGTCTGTTTGTCTTTCCTTCCATCCTCAGTGCTGGAGCCCTACATCATCGTTAGAGTACAGATCAGATCACTAGACACTGACATCATGGCAGTTACATCAGGGAATCATCAGCTTCTCACCTGAACAGTCGAACCCGCTGCCACGGAAGCCGTGTCTGCACTTGCACTTGTACGATCCCTCGGTGTTTCTACACTCTGCCTGTCGGCTGCATTTGTGAGTGTTGAGCAGACACTCGTCCGTATCTGAAGGTTAACCACAACAGAATATGATACAAAATAAAAATGATGTTTCACGTGTAAAGATGCTGCTCAGAGTTTGTTACCTATACAGTCATATTTCCCGTTGATGTATTTTAGATCGTAGCCCGCTCTGCATTTGCAGTAGTAGCTCCCAAAGGTGTTGACACACTCTCGGCTGTACGGACACTGGTGCTTTCCTGTTACACACTCATCAATATCTACAGGAGAGAAAACACTGAGACGGTGACTGAACTCACACCAGACATGAAAAAGACACATACACACCATGAAGAGGTAAGAGAAACACACACACACACACACACACACACACACACACACACTCTCTTACACTCACACACACACGCTCTTACACACACACACACACGCTCTTACACACACACACACACACACACGCTCTTACACACACACACACACACACACACACACACACACACACGCTCTTACACACACACATGCACACACTCTTGCACTCTTACACTCACACACACACACACACATACAGTACACACACACACACACACACACACACACACACACACACACACACACTGGTGCCACACACAGTGTAAAAGATGTGATGTCTCACTTTTTTTTATTCGTTGTTTATTTAAACCCTTCACACTCACCCACGCAGGTTTTTCCATCTGAACTGAGTTGTAAACCGGTGGACGGACAAAGGCACCGAATTTCCCCCTGAACCTCCTCACAGCCGTACTGACAGTGAGCCAGAGAACACGTCCTCGAGTCTGTCGGGAAACTCGGCCAGTTGAGCAGGTGTACGTGCAGGTAAAGACGAGTGTACAGTAAACATTACAGGGCACTTACTGGAACAAGAGCCATCAGGCATCAGCATGTACCCATTGAGGCAATAGCACATGTAGCTACCGAACGTGTTCATGCAGCGATGTTCACAAGGACGAGGCTTCAACCCACATTCATTTAAATCTGGACACAGAGACAAGAGGACCGATCGATATCCAGAGACATGGTAAAGATTATAAATGAGACACAGTCAGATATTCGTGTTCATCGAGAGTGTTTTTGTAGAATCTGTGTGTTTGTTAAAATGAAACACTTTCACCTTGACTGCATGTTTTGCCGGTGTATCCCGGGAAGCACGTGCACTTATTCGGCCCTACGCACTCTCCGTGTTTACATCCGAATTCACACTGGGCTGAAAAACACGTCGTTATTAGTTCATATGCAGCTCTGAGTTATTGTAAACAGTTCAACTTAATCTCTAATTACGACTAGACTAACTGAATGCTTTTAAAAACACAGAGGTCTATAAACATGATGTTAGCTAAAGTCACGTTGTGATGTTTAGCTACGATGAGGTATATTTTACATACTTTACCTTCACATTGGCCTTTTGTATTTTTCTTCCACCCATAGCAGCATTCCAGCCGGTTACCATAGCGACACACCCCCTGTTGGCTTCCCACAGATACCTGTCTGCTTTGTCTTTAACGTGAACAAACAACACACACGTTACACCATGTGACGATATTAAACAATTCATCTCTGTAAGAAACATTCGCTCAGCTAGCTAGAAGCAAACGAATGCTAACTGTTTTATAATCAGAATATAATTTTACGTAAACTTTCGATACAACACGATATCGGAATGGAAGATGATCGCATCGTGAATTTATTCGTGAATTTGTTCATCTTGTATTTATTTATTTATTTATTTGTTAATGTGGTAGATTTATCTTAAGATTTTATGTTAAGTAATGAAC
>NC_062523.1:32024666-32049666 GCF_022655615.1 Tachysurus fulvidraco
TCAGTGTCTGAAATGTTGTGTGATTTGTTTTGAATGACAAAGTGATTGCTGGAAGTAACAAGAGATGTTTGTGTCCTCACTGAGGGAGATGCAGATAGCGTTGATGGTCCAGGTGTTGGATCAACGCTAACATCTGTGCAAGTGAGATTCCTCACTTCCTAACCCCACAACACACACACACACACCACATGCGCACACACACACCACAACACACACGCACACACCACACACACACACCACAACACACATGCACACACCACACACACACACGCACACACCACACACACACACCACAACACACATGCACACACCACACACACACACACACACACACACACACACACACACACACACACACACACACACACACACACACACACACACACCACAACACACAACAACACACCACACACACACACCACAACACACCACACACACACCCCGCACACACACCACACACCCACCACCACAACACGCCCACCACACCCCCACACACACACCACAACACCACATGTCACACCCACACACACACACGCACACACCACACACACACACCACAACACACATGCACACACCACACACACACACACACACACACACACACACACACACACACACACAATTTTTAGTGTGAACGTGTGATGTACATTAGAGCTCTGTTTCCAGGAGTGATATAGTACATCCCTCCATCCATCCATTCATGGTACATATCATTATTCTGTGTCTCTGAACGGCAACACAAATTGATTTGTGTTTTGTTATGTGTTGTATGTGTGCGTGTTTTCTGTGGTGTATGTGTGTGTTGTGGTATGTGTGCATGTTTATTGTGGTGTGTAGGGGGGTTTGTTTTGTGTTTTGTGATGTGTGTGGTGTGTGTGCGTTTTTGTTGTGGTGTGTGTGTGTTGTGGTTTGTGTGCATGTTTGTTGTGGTGTGTGGGTGTTTTGTTGTGTGTTTTGTGATGTGTGAGTGGTGTGTGTGTGTGTGGTGTGTGTGGTGTGTGTGTTGTGGTGTGTGTGCATATGTGTGTGTGTTTGTGTGTGTATATGTGTGTCTTGTGATGTGTGTGTATGTGTATACATATAAATAATCAGACACTCGATAAAAGGTTTTTCATTTATGATTGATATTTGTGTTTAAGTGATCATTAGGGACCACCATTAGGGACCACTAGGGGGCGTCATGGTCTTTAAAATAGATACACAAAAACAGCACTACTTACAAGTTACTGTGCACTAAAACTATGTCCTCTTTTAGTGGAGATAAAGTACATAAGTGTTTTGAGTGTGTAACAGAACAGATACCAGAACACACTGTTGTGTAGTTACACACACCATCAGGCTCAATGCACCAATCAAACTTCAGGTACAAGTCACACTACAGGTTATTTGTCTATTCAGTTATGTTATGATGATAATATACAGGTAATGAGCCAGAATATTAATATATTACAAGACATTTTAATGGTTAAATACATACATATATATTTTAATGGTTAAGAGTGTCATAGTTTATATTTACGAACTTTCGGATGCCTTGCATAGCATTAAAATGTATGTCTCTTCACACACCTCCACTTTGTCCAGCCTGAACACTGCGTACGTTGTGACACCTTCTCAATTCCTACCTTTATTGCTAAGTACAGTTTAAAGTTTATTTAAAATCCTCAGTACAATAAACAGCAGTTTGTTGAATCAAGTATGAACTCGGGCAAGAAAGGAAGAAGACAAGAACAGAACAAAAAGGACGAGACACAGAATCATCATCATTACAACAGGACAAACCCTGTAGAGGGGAAGAAAGGTCCTGATCTCAGCTTCAAAGGATGTCACAAGGTGTATGAAAGTACAGAAAGCTTTATTTACACTGCAGAGAAACTGATACACAAAGGACCAGAAACTGTGACAAAGCAAACACAAGACTGAGAGTAAGAGCAGGACTGGATGTGAAAACCCCACAGGATATCAGACTGAAGCTGAAGGGGAGATTAAGGGGCTAAAAACAAGTGGTTAATTACCTGGGTGACTAATATCTAAACATATAGCAGGGGAACACATTGAACACACAACCAAAGTGTGCAGGATCGCCCTCTGGTGGTCTGGTGGGGAAACGTAAACACTACCTGTGACAGGATCTTTGACCAAACGAATGGGACGTTTCCTGTGAAGAATCTGTTCAAAACCTGACAGGATTTATTCAATATGTCAGGTTTAATAAAGTGTAAAGTGGTTTGTGTATGTAAACAGTTAAAAGTGCTATACAAATAACATTTAATTATTAAATTATTACTCAACATCCATCGTATTTTTATAAACAATTTCCTGTCAGAATTCACAGGACAGGTGTAATTACTCATTAATGACTCGTTAACACACTCCAGATCCATGTCCTAGTGTTTAAGGAGAAAAATAGAACTTTAACACAAATATTTCATCTTTCTGTTCAGTTTTGAGTCAGATTCAGAGGGTAGACCCCGAGTGACACGTGAGCAGTGTGAACTCATCAGCATCCGACGTGTTATAAAGTCAAAACCTTCCTGTTTAATTGTAGTCGTTTATGATTTTAGCACCGTAATGTAAAATGTTGTAGAACAGACACTGTGTAAAGATTTTAGAATGAACTGAAGCCACTGTGTGTTTTATACATTACAGTACTACACTGAACTATGGAACCTGGTGCACATTTATCTTCTCCACAGTCGTATGCAAAAGTTTAGGCACCCCTGACAATATCCATGATTTTCATGTATAAATATTTGGTTGTTTTATCAGCAATTTCATTTTGATCTGTCAAATAACTGAAGGACACTAAAGTAACAGACAGAGAAACAGACAGAGAAACAGAGAGACAGACAGAGAAACAGAGAGAGAAACAGACAGAGAGACAGACAGAGACAGACAGAGAAACAGACAGAGAGACAGACAGAGACAGACAGAGAAGACAGAGAGACAGACAGAGAGAGAGAGAGAGAGAGAGAGAGAGAGAGAGAGAGAGAGTGGCTCATGTTCAGTACAGTAACTAATAGTGTATTTGTCCCAGGTGAAGAGAAGCAGCTCTATAGCATGTGATGCTGCCACACTTCACTGTTGTTGTGTTGTTCTGTAGGTTTTGTCTATCTGTCTTGTGTTTGTAATAAATCTACCTTTTATATGTGTGTGAGCCTGATCTAATGAGGCCTGGGGTGTTAATGAGCTGATTAACGCTCAGATTCCGGAAAGTGTATTTAATGTTGTCTGGAATCTCCATCCTTTTATCTGTTATCTGTTCATTTGTTATTCCATTCCCTTTCATGTTCATGTCTTTCCACAAGCAGGTCTTTTATTCTGAGGAGGGAGGAGCAAGCTGACACACAAATGCACACAACACCTGACTCAGGTAGATATTTCTCACTTCTCTCTCACACACTCACTCACACACACACACACACACACACACACACTCACACATCCACCATGAAGCTGTGTTTCCTGCTCAGTGTGTCTGTTCTCGTCTGTGTGGTCGGTGAGTACGACTCTGATTACTGACACTGAAGAATAAACTCATCATTGTCACTTTCTATCTTTTACCCATTAAGGGAAATGTCCATGTAGTGCAGCTTTAACTTTTAGATACTTCTTAATACTACAGAAGGTGTTTGGTTGATGATCAGGGTTTAGTATTGTCCTTCGTGAGACAGTACGAGATACAGCTTACTGTCCTGGTTATTTAGTTCTCCTGGAGCCTTTCAGCTGCACATTCCACACTTACAGACCTGTTTGCCTTGTTCGGTTACGTGATCCAGTGTTTCCCCTTTTGTTCCAGCTCTCACGGCAGCAGATGACAGCAACACACCCAGACAGGTGATATGCAAATGTTGTGCCGAAGTAAAAGAGCAGAAACAAATGCTTTAATTCTGTGCATATAACGTGTGTGTCGTGATGTTTTTGTTCACAGGCGAACTGTGAGAAGTATGTGACTGATGCGTGTACACGTGAACTGATGGAAGTGTGTGCCGATGACGGGATAACGTACGGAAATGAGTGTACGCTGTGTGTGGCAAGCAGGTAGGCTGAGGAGTGGATGAGGGAAGGATGGATGAAACTTAAAGAAAGTTTAAACCCCACACACATGTTGAAAGTCTCAGTATGATGTAGTGGAGTTAGTTCAGGTTAGGGTTGGGTTAGCAACTGTATGTGTGTTAGCTAACCCTAATGCTAACCCTAACCCCTAACCCTAACCCCATCCCCTAACCCTAACCCCATCCCCTAACCCTATCCCCTAACCCTAACCCTATCCCCTAACCCTAACCCCATCCCCTAACCCTATCCCCTAACCCTAACCCTATCCCCTAACCCTTACCCCTAACCCCATCCCCTAACCCTTACCTTTAACCCCATCCCCTAACCCCTAACCCTAACCCTATCGACTAACCCTTACCCCTAACCCCATCCCCTAACCCCTAACCCCATCCCCTAACCCTATCCCCTAACACTAACCCTAACACTAACCCTATCCCCTAACCCTAACCCTATCCCCTAACCCCATCCCCTAACCCTAACCCCATCCCCTAACCCTATCCCCTAACCCTAACCCTATCCCCTAACCCCATCCCCTAACCCCTAACCCCATCCCCTAACCCCTAACCCCTAACCCCAAACCCTAACCCCATCCCCTAACCCTATCCCCTAACCCCTAACACTTACCCCTAACCCTAACCCCATCCCCTATACCCCAACCCCAACCCCCAAACCCCAAACCCCAACCCCAACCCCTAACCCCTAACCCTTAGGTTTCAGTTTTCACAGCTTTAAGTGTTTGTTTTTTATTTCTACAGGCAGCAAAACAAGAATCTGCTTGTGGTGAAAATGGGAAGGTGCGACTCTGTGTAGTGTCACTCAATGACATCATCAACAACCCTCTATTCTACCTTTACTAGGACTTTATTTACAGACACCGTGTATGAGAGCCATGAGCAAGTGCCTCGAGTTACAAACCATACGACTAAACATCCATCAGTGTAGGAAACAATTTTAATCTTTATTTTATTTTAATTGCACAGCATCTGCTGTACGCACGAATGCTAGCACACATGATTGTGGCTAAAGAATGAAATATTCACAGAAAATACTCCTAAAGTGTGATATAAGATTCTTTAATAACTTTCTGTTTTCTAGTAAACTTAGAATAAGACACAAGAGATAAAATCCCTTCTCATGACATGATGTTTTCCCCTTTTTCTTGTTTTGGTGTAATATTTATATAATAAATCTATGAATAAAATGTTGAATAAATCTTTTCCTTTCACATGTAAAACATATTAAATAAATGTGATATAAACGTGTTTGTCAGCACTTCTGTCCTAATTGTACAGATTTACCGTGAGATTAGACAGATATTTACTCGGACACATTTACAGTGAATCAGTCGGCTTGAAATAACACAGACTCGAACATTATTCTAAAACGACCACATTTTGATGTTTTTCTCTGGGGATGTACCACCTGATGTGGTGAACTAACCTTGACCAATAAAATGTAAACAGTAAATGAGAAAATCCTGTCAGTGTCAGTGACCCAGATGGACTTAATCTGAGCAGTAAACAGAGAGACGATGGTGCGTTACATCACACGGCTGTTGTGATGACGAATAAAGGATGGTATGGACGTGGAACCTGAGATTAACTTACAGTAAAAATGTTTTATTTTATTATTTAGTTAAATGAAATACAATCCAAATAAAAGATTTGGATTTACGAGCAGTTCCCTGTAATGTTTACACACCATTTCTACAGAAGACATCATTATAATACATTCAGTCTAAAATATCATTAATAAATAACTGATATTTAATGTCCATGGAGCATAAAGCTGCACAGACACTAAACACACACAGATTTACTACACACACAGATTTACTACACACACAGATTTACTACACACACAGATTTACTACACACACAGATTTACTACACACAAACACACAGATTTACTACACACACACAGATTTACTACACACACAGATTTACTACACACACAGATTTACTACACACAAACACACAGA
The DNA here is from genome assembly GCF_022655615.1 of Tachysurus fulvidraco. Classification (NCBI taxonomy): domain Eukaryota; kingdom Metazoa; phylum Chordata; class Actinopteri; order Siluriformes; family Bagridae; genus Tachysurus; species Tachysurus fulvidraco. Next base: position 32,030,704 of record NC_062523.1, read on the forward strand.
TTTACTACACACACACAGATTTACTACACACACAGATTTACTACACACACAGATTTACTACACACAAACACAGATTTACTACACACACACAGATTTACTACACACACAGATTTACTACACACACAGATTTACTACACACACACAGATTTACTACACACAAACACAGATTTACTACACACACACAGATTTACTACACACAAACACAGATTTACTACACACACACAGATTTACTACACACACAGATTTACTACACACACAGATTTACTACACACAGATTTACTACACACAAACACACAGATTTACTACACACACACAGATTTACTATCAAAACGAGAAACAAACAAAACCTAGTAAATTTCCCAAACGCTCTTTAAAGTCTGACTAAATGTTTCCTGACACAACAAATGGAATGAAGTTTCACAACAAACTTCTTGACATACCGGTGTTTAACACATCATACCGGCTCATCTGGTCTCACTCCTATTTATATCAGGGACTTTAATGAGACGTCAACAAACTGGGATCGTGTTGGGTGTGTAACCCTTATATGAATCATGTTACCATGGTAACAGTGGTGGTTTGTTCAGCTGTCCTCATTCTTCCTACTGACTGATGTGTACAGTAGACAATACACTGAGTGTACACACACACACACACACACACACACACACACACACACAACACTGCAGTTACCCAGCAGGCCTCTGGTCCTGAGAGCACAGTTAAAGTCACCACAGGTTAATTGTAGGAGCTGCTTTTAGATACAGAGCGTTAATAGAGCTGAAAGAGGAAACAGAGCGTCCACAAGCTCTCACAGCACACAACTATACATTCACACAAAACACCATTGTGTAATAAATGTACAACAGAACACACAATAAACTGACAGTGTTTATGAGAATAAAGGCTTAAAGCTTTAATAATCCATTACATATTAACTATGGGGTCCATGCAGCGATCATGAGGACATTAAGTCCTGATCACCACAAAACAAGAAATAAATCATATTGTGGGGACCACATTAATGACCCAGCTGGAGTTACAGAATAAAAGCTCCATACAGATGTATATGAAAAGGACTTCAACATAAAAGTTACAGCTGTTTAAATACTTATTAAAGAAACAGAGCTCTCAAATAACATCCATCTTTTCGTCTGTGATGGTAGACCCTGGTGTCTGTTTGCGAGCGAGGATGCTGTGGTAGAGTTTCCCCGTCATGTGAACATGTGTGTCTGTGAAGCCAGCAGCATTGAGCAGGTGTGTGTACTCAGACGCTCGGCGCTCTCGACCCTCAGTCTGAACCAGCATGTTCAGTGTGTACAGCTGAGTGGAGAGAGGACCGCTCTTATCTTCATAAAGGAGCGACTCGATCACTAACACACCGCCTCCTACACACACACACACACACACACACACACACACACACACACACACACACACACACATCATTATCATCAATACAGTCCTCAGAGGAAAGACAGCAAACACCACTGACTGGTTAAATCCCATAAACTATTTGTGTGTGTGTGTGTGTGTGTGTGTGTGTGTGTGTGTGTGTGTGTGTGTGTGTGTTTCTCTGTGTGTGTGTGTGTTTGTTTCTGTGTGTGTGTTTCTGTGTATGTGTGTATGTGTGTGTGTTTCTGTGTGTGTGTGTGTTTCTGTGTATGTATGTATGTGTGTGTGTGTGTGTGTTTCTGTGTGTGTGTGTGTGTGTGTGTGTGTGTGTGTGTGTGTGTGTGTGTGTGTGTGTGTGTATACCTGGCCTGCAAGCTTGGTAAACTTTGTTCAGCAGCTCTACACACCGCTCATCTGTCCAGTCGTGCAGAATCCTGGCCAGGATGTAAAGATCAGCTTCAGGAAGATTATCCTTAAAAAAGTCTCCTACATACACACACACACACACACACACACACACACACACACACACACACACACACACACACACACACACAAACACACACACACACACACACACACACACACACACACACACACACACACACACACACACAGAGAAACACACACACACACACACACACACACATACATACACAGAAACAAACACACACACACACACACACACACACACACACACACACAGAAACAAACACACACACACACATACATACACAGAAACAAACACACACACACACACACACACACACACACACACACACACACACACACACACACAGAAACAAACAAACAAACACACACACACACACACACACACACACACACACACACAGACTTAACTGTGATAAAAAGAAGCAGTTAAGTGATTTATTTCATTACACCACATTATTGCTGAGTTCTGATTGGTCACATTCACATCTCACTCTTCTGTTCCTTACACACAGTTTGTATTTGAGGGAAATTCAACACTCCGTTTGTAGGTCATTATTTAAGTCAGGATTATTTTCTACCTTCATGGAACAATATTCTCTCGTGCTCCGTAAACAGGAAGTGTTTGCGACACATTCGTATGACTTTCGGCAAATCAAAGATGGTGACTTCACACGTGGGGAAGATCGACACACACTGTTTCGCCAGAGCTCCACTGCAGCCTGAAACACAAAGGTTTATTGTAATTGTACTTAATTCTAATTGTTAGATACCACAAAACCTGCAGTAAGACATAGCAGTTAATACACAAAGAAAGAATATGAGACACTGTGGCGCCACCTAGTGGCCAATTTCCATACTTTGTAAAATAAAACCAAAAAGTAGCTGTTTTTATTTAATCAGCTAATAAACACTAATAACAATCTGACTAAGCCTATATATTTCCATCTGAGACACAGACAGACTTTATCTGTGCAAACACAATAGTACTCAGTCACACAATCATCCACGCTGCTCTCAGCCAATATGAACACATCCACCTTTGACTTGTTACCCCCTTCTATGGGGTTGAGTGTAACAATAAAGTGGGATAGTGGGAAATCTTTTTTATTACAGATTTAAAGTAAACTACATGCTGTTAAATTCCATTAAAATGATGTTGTATGAGGAAAGGACTGATCACTCCTCATGGAGCTGTAACACTGCAGATATCCATGAGCAGGTCTCCAACAGAATATGAGCTGTACCTCCGAGATCACAGATGCTCCTGAACTGAGAAAGGTTGAAGGCACTGATCACATCTCGACCACAAACATTCCAGATGGAGTTCATCAGCTGCATAAACTTCACCATTTCCTCCTCAGACCTTTAATACAAACATGTAACTTGTTCAGCTACAAACTTATCACTAATGACTAACTTCAGACTTACAGAATAGTCACCAACGGCTCTTAATTGTGAAGCTTCATGCAACTAAATCAGCCAAACTGTTACTGGTCCTCATCCTCCTTGACTTTTCATCAGTGTTTGAGTCATCCATAAGACTCTCGTCCATTCTCATAAGCCTTAGTCATGGCACAGCTTCACTGAATTATATGATACATGGAAGGGATCCACATCAGCTTCGTACAGACCCAAAAGGTCAGTGCTGGCCCTCATCAGCTCTCCCAATGAGGTCATATTATCACACAGGCTTTCATATCATTGCTATTATGATGACACTCGACACTGACCTGGAGCTGCATCATCATGTTCAGATCTTCTGATGTCCCAGACAACTCTCACAACTCACCTTCTGTCACTGCTAATGTTAGACTGTCCATCTCACCTTACCAAGATTAGGATGAACTGGCCATTTCTATCCACAGAAGCCACTCGGGTACTCGTTCAGTACCTTTCGAGATCTGGATCTCACTCATGGATTTTCTGCCTCTGGCCACCATCTGACCCTTACAACTGATAAAGAATTCAGCTACAGAAATGCTTTCACCTTTTCTATCACCGCTCACTTCACTGGCTGCCTTTTGCTGCTCCATCAGATTTTAAACACTGATGCTTGACTACAAAGCCAAAAACACACCCACTGTGTCCTGTCTTAAAGCATTATATCACCCCATATGGCCCCATGCTCCCTCTGATCCTCTAACATGGCACCACAATCCCCAGGGGAACAAGAAAGGCATGCATCATGGTATTTTGGTGGTGGAATGAACTCTCTTTTTCTGTCTTAACCTGTACTAACCTGTCATAACCTGTCATAACCTGTACTAACCTGTCATAACCTGTCATAACCTGTCATAACCTGTACTAACCTGTCATAACCTGTACTAACCTGTCATAACCTGTACTAATCTGTCATAACCTGTATACACAGGAACTGGTTAGTATTGTTAGTCCTTGGCCCAGTAAAGTGGCAAAAGGATGTTTAAAACAAGAATAAAGCACTTCTGGATAAGGGCATCTGATAAAGGTTGTTATTTATGTACAGAAATATCACAAGCAGCAAAATTACCACCAGAATATTAGCATCATTTTTATGCTTTTAAAAGTTTCAGCATCTATAACGTAATCCCACGTCTCCACATTCACAAAGTTCCTCCACCCACATACTCACCTGTACAGGGCTTCAAACAGATCCTTGGAGTTTACACCGAACGCTTTCTCATACTGATTCCTTCCCTCTCTAAAGCAACAAAACAGTTTAAATGATGTTTCATACACAGAAGAATGTTTCCCTGCTTTATATCCAGTGGTGCACAAGGCACTTTGGTTTCTCACCTGACTGCGTCCTTCAGGTAACGCCAGCACAGGTAAATAGTGTTGGAGCAGTACTCGATGGAGTGATGAAGAGATCGGGGGCTCGATTTCGTCAGAAACATGGTGGACATATCTGTGTTACTGTAAACAGCTTGGACACAAACATTTATAAAATATTTTCTGTCACAGTATTTTGTTAGACGATCACAGACAGGACTGAAATCTGGAGCAGCTACAGTACGGAGTCATACAGGAGCTTCCGAGGTTTCTCCAGGTTTTACAACTGATTTAGTGGAAACTCCAGAAACATCACAAGTAGAACTACAGTCTAGACCTCTTTATAAACAAGATGCCCGGTGAACAAGTGAAGGACTTGGCAGGTGACGACACTCTGTCCTATCAGCTGAGATGCTTCTTCACAAACTGCTATTTATGGTTGAGGTGAAACTTGTCTGAGGTGGGAGTCAGAGCCGACAGCGAGGACAGCGAGCAGAGTCGAGCTTTTAAACAAGTTTTGAACAGAACAGAATTATTACGTAGGAAACTACATAGGATTTAGGCATCATACAGCACAGAGACAGCGCTGGTTAAAGTGGTAAATGACCTGTTACTGGTCTCAGATCAGGGTTGTGTCTCCTTGCTGGTGTTACTTGATCTTAGTGCAGTTTTTGACACCACTGATCATGTTATTTTACTTGATAGGCTACAACATGTTGGTGTTAATAGGACCGTCCTCTCCACCCACCTGCTCAATCACTTCCATCCTCTGGGACAAAGCTAAGGAGCTTGAGACCCCTGAACATCTGACAAGCCCACTGGGGTAGTCCATGTCCAGAGGCTTTATTGGCCTCCCTTCTCTACACACAGCTGTTCTCATCCTTACATTATTTACAAGTTTTACTTTTGTGGAGTTTCTTCAAAGGTAAATGTTATAATGCAGGTTTTTATAGTAATATTCGGCATTCTTCTTATAGCATTACAGTTTCTACATGAAAGTAAGAGAGCGTACCTTGTCCTTTTTCATCTGACTGTGTGATTAGGAGTTCGAGTCCAACACAAGCTGATAAAAGTCGTTCTGTTGCATCTTTATTTGTTCCCAATTCTTGTGCCACTTCCTCAGCGGTCAGCGGGTGGTCCGAGGCGTGCAGGTGGTCAAACACTCCTAACTCACATGACACAAACAGAGTCTACACAAAAGCAGAAATGAACAGAGTGAGTTTGCTCCTGATCCTAATAATAAAGAGCTGAAGAAACTCGTCCTCGTGCAAGACTAGTGTAAAAGTGAAACGTGCGTCCATGAACATCGAGGGCTAAAATAGAGCCGGTGAAACATTTACTAATCTGTTACCTTCGACACCATGAAACCCTCCATGTAGTCCAGAATCTTCTGAGGATAAATGTCTTCTTTAGCTATAGCCATGTTCATGTGTGTGTGTGTGTCCTGGTTCACTCAGGCTTGTGTGTGTGTACGTGTGTGTGTGTGTTTAAGAGACAGGTGAACAGGGGGAATAATCAGATTACTTCAGCTTATTGGACCTTCTGAAAGGCTGAACAAGCAGAAGTACTTCTCATTAAACACACGCTGTGGGTCGAATCCTCACATTATTCAGGTCTCTGGTGAACGTGTGCATGTCAGTGTGCAGCAAACCAGTTCACACCGGTCAGATTGGGACGGATTCAGTCATCAGCACTTTAATAAACAAGTAATGTAATGATGATGATGATGATTAGTGATACACTGAAGCAGAATCTCACATACAAACCAAGAACAAATCCCAGAGTGGATTGGAACCAAGACCAGGTGATGGATTTAGTGTTTGGTCCTGAAGAAATGTCTTCATTTCACTGTAATGTACTGCGTCAGCTATATAGTGGAAATGACACTAAAAGCTTCTTGACTTGATCGTGGTGATGAAGCTGATCACAACGGTGAAGATATTTATAATTAACTCTTCATACTAAAGTCTACATTATTGCTTTAAAATCAGAGTCACCAGAAACGAGGATCTGGCTGTGAAGGATCCGTTTATAATCATGTGAAGTGTTAAGATCTGGGACGCGTCCCGATATACAGGCGAGAAGAGCAGGATTATCTCTCTGCTGATTAGATGGAGGAGTTTCTGTCAGTCAGCAGGAGGAGCTGAGGAACAGAAGGTGAAGCAGGACTCAGGACTCATCATGACTGTGAGCTTAGAACAGAATCTTAAAGAAAATCCTTCATGAATTAACAGCAAACACAAAGAACAAACTCACACTGACCCTGTGTGTGTGTGTGTGTGTGTGTGTGTTGTACAGAACTCAGAGCTCCACAGATTCCAATCTGAAATAACAGAAATAAATGTAATGACTTCAGAGAAGATTTATTATTTTTTGTTCAAACAGAAATCTGACCAACAAACAGATTAAACCGTCATGAGGAATTCCATCTGTAACACAAAATACACACACTTCAGTTCTTCTGATCTTCTCTGCACTAAAACCGTCAATCGACGCTTACATTAACGCAGCAGAAACATTTTTATCCTCAAGATCACAAAATGGTGGTGGTTTATTTATAGAAAATAAAAAATTACAAAGAACCAACAAAATATCTTTGGCTTTTGTCTAAAAGCAAGAAACAGCACGAAACGAGTGAAAGGAAAACATGAAGATCCTGATGTTACTGACAGGTCCAGACCTTCTGAATACATGAAGATCCTGATGTTACTGACAGGTCCAGACCTTCTGAATACATGAAGATCCTGATGTTACTGACAGGTCCAGACCTTCTGAACTGGACAAAGACATTAGAAAGTGAACCTGAGCTATAAAACTCCACACAACAGAACTGTGGAGAATCTCCGCTTGCTCTTCGTGTCTCAGGTGGTTCCTCTGTAACACTGATCACGTCACCCACATGGTGCTGAGTAACCGTGTAAACACCACACAGTTAGCATGCTAATGTACACGACATGGGGAAAGCGTTTAACTCTAATTAACTGGAGTGAGTTGTGATTGTGTTTTAAGGGCCGTTTCAGTCAGGAGGAAGAAGCTAATGTATGAAGAACAAAACCGGGAGCTCATAAACCTGTTGAAGTCATGAAGAAAGCTAGCGCTCTACATTCTCATGCTAACTTCTGCTGTAATCGTCATGTTTTACTCTGTAGCTTCCACCTGAAGTGACTCCAGGGTTTAATCAGCACCACATTAACACCATATTCACGATATTAGCGCTAATCATTAGCATGTTTTTTTCCCTATCTACTACATTTTTTTTCAATAACTTCAGCATTTAGTGTCGTCTGGCTCGCCGACTCCGCCCTCGACTGGAAGAGTGACTTGTGCTCCTTCCACTACTGCTACTGCTGCTCCGCCCATGGCTGTACCTGTGGCCACGCCCACTCTTTTTTTGGCCCCTCCTATCCTGGCTATGCCGCCGTCGACTCCTGCTCCTGCTCAAGCTCCGCCCACGGGCGGTCCTCCTGCTCCGTCTCTGACCGCTCCCGCTTCGACTTCGTCCATCTTGGTGACGTCGATTACTGCTCCTCCTCTGGCCACTCCTATTCTGACTTTGGCTCCTCCCACAGCTGCGTTTCCAATCTCTCGATGTTCCTTGCTCCTCCTCTTTCCGCGATTTGCTCTCGTGGTGAACCCTAGTGACAGAGGTGCTGATTTTGTTTGGCTCCTCCCCCTTGGGCAGTTCAGTACTGGGCCCCTCCCACGTCTGCACATCCCCATTAGACCCCACCCCCTGATTGGTGCTTTTTTTCAGAAGGTTCTCCAGCAATCGGTCCCTCAGCTCTCTTTCTTTTCTCTGGAGCTCCAGAGCTCGAGCCTTTTCACCCTCCACCCGTCTCAGCTCTGCCTCCTGTTGTAGCCGAAGCTCTGCCTCCTGCTGGCGCTGAATCTCTGCCTCTTTCTGCAAGCGTGCGAGTTCAGCCTTCTCTCGCTCCAGCTCCTGCTGCCTTAAAGCCTGAGAAACAAACACATTCAGCAGATCATCTACACCACACACTAATGCTAGCTCACGTGTGAAGTATACAAAGGTCCATAATCACACTGAACTGTTTCTATAGTAACAGCTCAAATCTCCACCTTAAAAAAAAGAAAGAATTCTGTTTGTTCTGTAAAAACCTTCCTCCTGTTTGGGAGCTAAAGGTAACTATAAAGAGATAAAACATCTAACCTTGGCTCTGCTCAGCAGCTCAGCGATGAGCCGGATGGACTGGAGGTTCCTCTGCACCAGCAGCAGCTTCCTCTCCTCCATGGCAATTTTCTGGTGAAGTTTCTTTTGCTCTTCCTCCTGCTGCTTCCTCACTTTTTTCTGGTTCTTCTTCTCCTCGCGCTCCTTCAGCTTCTGCTCTCGTTTACGCAGCTTCTCCTCTCTGCGCTTTTCCTTCTCTTCCTCCTCCAGCTCGCGCTGCTTTCTACAGCAAGAACATCACAACAGAACAAACACAAGTTGTAGGGCGACACTCACTGGTTTGTGTGGGGAGTCGAGACACACACACACACACACACACACACACACACACACACACACACACACTCACATATATACATACACACTCACATATACACACACACACACACATATATACACACATACATATACACACATATATATACACTGACACACACACACACACACACACACACACACACACACACACACACACACACACACACAGAGTCAGAGACATAACCTGAGGTGGTGTACAGGAGGAACCCTGTAATAAAACACAAATTAGTTCCAACACACACTAAAACTATAATGATGTGCAGCCCTACCGTTCTTCATCCCTGCGCCTCTCCTCCTCTTCCTTCTCTCTTCTTTTCTGCTCCTCTCTCTGCCTTTCCAGCTCCTGAAGCTTCAAGCGCTCCTGGTGTCGCTTCTTCAGTGAGGAGTCGCTCAGGTGTTTGGTGGTGTCGAAGCTCACCTGGAGGAGATTCAGTGAATATTAATCAGCTTTAAATATAATAATCACAACAATAATGATGAAGAATGATGAAGCTCCTGATACGGAGCACTGTAAGCTGTGAGAAACATCTCAGTTAAATCAGTCTGCTCTTATTATACGTCCCTAATAAGGCACGAGACAATCTGCTGTGATTAAGTCCAAACCTTCTTATAAAGGGAACTGCGAGTCTGAAGGTCAGGAAGCAGGATGTACCTTAATCCCGCAGGCCATGGCCTTCCCGTCCTCCCCCTTATAGAGCAGCTTCATCCCTCGCAGTGAGCTCATTGCCCTCACAAACCCTGTGTGATCCTCGTACTGGACGTAACCTTCGAAGTTTAAATGGCCGCCGAACGAGAAGGTGTTGAAGTTCTTTCCCGTCATTTCCTCTCTGTACGGATCGAGCATGGGAATGTCGACGTTCCGGATCTTCCCGAATTTTTCAAACACACACTTCAGTGTTTCTTCTGAAGGTTTGTCTGACGAAGCGTCTTTCAGAGCAAACCACTTACATGGAAGTCCTTCAAGATGGACGGTGTCCGGTCTCTCACCCGGGACCGTCTCATTCATGTCCTTAGCGTCTCTGAAAAATGAGTCCCAATCGTGACGTGTTGGAAAGTCCATCTTAGTTTCAGCAGCACGCACCTTCAGGACGTCGGTGAAGCCACTGAGTTTGATACACTTCCCATCCAAGTTGGATAAAAATCGCTTGACGGCGCTCTTGTTCTCCGCCTCCCCCTCAAAGCGGATGTAATCCATGGTGCTTTTGGAGATCCGCAGTGAGGAAAACTGCTCAGGGTGAACCATGTTCTTCAGGCGCTCCATCACCTCCCAGTTGGAGATCGATTTCCCAGGCAGCTTGAGCTGAGGGAGCGACACGCTGATGGTCATCTTGGCGATGGGTTTTAAGTACAAGTTGTGTTCTCGACACAGGAGCACAGACTCTGAGGCGTCGTGGACGATCGTCGTCATGGTGACACTGAAGAGAAGAAAAGAGGTGAAATAATCAGGTCCTTATGGTGACCCCTGACCCTTAACCCTGTGTGTACAGTGAGAGAACAGAATATTGTGTTTGTTTACAAACAGCTGTCACGTGACTGCAGAAATTCTCCACATCATTATTTATAAACCTGAGAACAAAATATCGTGTAAAATATCGCGATAAACCGCAGAACTGATCACACACTTAAACCGTGCAGTGAGAGATGATGAACAATAACGCACGTGAACGTCGTGTTGTTGCGCGTGAGTCACGTCACAAAACGTGTTAAACTCTCACTGTATTAGCAGCTACATCACTTAGCATTAAGCTAGCAGCTCCGCTATTCGGTACACTGCAGTAAATCACCTCGCAGTTACAGGTGTGAACTTTACCGAGATGTTTGTGGAGAAGCAGCTGCAGGAATCTTCAGTCAGTGTTTTCAGTCCCGACACTTTGCTTCTTCACATCCTCAAATCGTCCTCCATAACGTGATGTACACAAAACCGTCATGGTGCAGGCCACTTCCGGGGACGTCACAGAAAACCCGGAAGTCGTTCCCCCGGAAGCGCCGTCCGGCAACTCATTTTTAACTTATTTTTTTTTTGTATTTTCTGTTTTTTTGTTAAAAATATTTTGTTATTTTTCAGCATAAATCTAAGAATATAAACACGTATTTTTTATATAAACTCTACACGTGGTTATTTTATATTATTATATTGTAATTTATTAATTGTAATTGTAATTGTTATTATAATATTATTATTATAAGTATTATTATTATCACGTCATTAGTAACATATTCATATATAATATAATAGTCATAAAAGCTCGCTGTTGATATAAATTATAATAAGTATAGTTTTTATAATAATTATGTAAAAATAGACCTAAATCCCAGTTTGTGACCAGAACACACAGGACACCGCGTTGTAATACCATCACGGGCCACTAGATGGCGCGCTGACCGATGACTGGGACGTTCATTCATTCATTCATTCATTCATTCATTCATTCATTCATTCATTCATTCATTTATTCATCTCCTACCGCTTATCCGAACTTCTCGGGTCACGGGGAGCCTGTGCCTATCTCAGGCGTCATCGGGCATCGAGGCAGGATACACCCTGGACGGAGTGCCAACCCATCACAGGGCACACACACACACACACACACACACACACACACACACACACACACACACACACACACACACACACACACACTCATTCACTCACACACTCACAGCACACACACCACGGACAATTTTCAAGAGATGCCAATCAACCTACCATGCATGTCTTTGGACCGGGGGAGGAAACCGGAGTACCCGGAGGAAACCCCCGAGGCATGGGGAGATGACTGAGATGTCTTTAGAAAAATTGTGATTTTAAATAGTTTGCTAAATGAAATCGTAGACGGTACAGAACATGTACTGTGGAATATAATTTAACATTAAATGTCTAATTAAGACTAAAATCGAAATTATAAATACACGTTTACACTGTTAATTATAGTGTTAATTATCCCTATGAGTGTTAATTATCCCTATGAGTGTTAATTACCTTATGGAGTGTTATTGTTATTGAGTGTTTATTATCCATATGGAGTGTTAATTATTCATATGGAGTGTTAATTATTCATATGGAGTGTTAATTATTCATATGGAGTGTTAATTATTGTTCTGAAGTGTTAATTACCTCATGTTTTTATTATCCATATGGAGTGTTAATTATTGTTATGGAGTGTTTACTATTCTTATGGAGTGTTAATTATCCATATGAGTGTTAATTACCTTATGGAGTGTTATTGTTATTGAGTGTTTATTATCCATATGGAGTGTCAATTATTCTTATGGCGTGTTAATTATTGTTCTGAAGTGTTAATTACCTCATGTTTTTATTATCCATATGGAGTGTTAATTATTGTTATGGAGTGTTTATTATTCTTATGGAGTGTTAATTATTTTTATGAAGTGTTATTGTAATGAAGTGTTAATTACCTCATGGAGTGTTTATTATCCATATGGAGTGTTAATTACCTGGTTATTACAACAGACTTTCTCACCAGACTTTCATCAGAGATTTTTTTAACTCAGTTTTATTAAATAAACAATAACTTACAATACAATGTTAAAAACCAGCAGCATTTTTTAAAAATTGTTTTTAGTGTAAAAGGGTGTTTAACATCATCATCATCATCATCATCATCATCATCATCATCATCAATAAAACAGATAACATTTGTATAACACCATTTCAGCATAAAACTGCACAAATCATTCATTGCTTTAAAAAAAATGACAATCTATTTTGACTATTTTCACTAGAGCTCTGAAAACAGAAATGATCGATCTGTTCTTCTCTACTTTATTTTTACAGCTAATGTAAAGGGACATTTTTGCTTCAATAAAATTAATCAGTTCCCACCAGTAACCCCACCCCACCCCCCACCCCCCACTAGCAACATGTTTGGTTTTAGCCATTCCCAGTGTTTATCTTGTAGTTCGTGCAGAGCAGTGACACTGGACGCCAGTTCTTAATGTCCTGTAGATCCAGCTCCTCCAGAACCAGCGGGCCTTCCAGTGCAGCCTTGTCCTCAGGGGAGACCTTCGGGAGCCCTCTGTGAAAAACCTCTAACAGCTCTTCATGGTCACTGTATTTGCTCTCATACAGATCCCTGTAGAAGCTTGTGGCGTACCGTCTGATGTTGTTACTGTGTGTTATGTGTTGACCGACTGTTGTGCGTAGTGTGTGCATGAATCTGCTCTGTCCGTTCCTTTTCTCCAGTCCGAAGAACCGTGAGGGGGCATCAATTTTATTGATTCCTTTAAAATGTGAACAGACGAGAGCTCCTTGTGCTTTTGTGCCCAGTAGAGCCGCCATTAAGGCTTTTTTTGCTTTGAGGTTCTCAAAATGTCTCAAAATTCCTGTGGACTCAGTTAAAGCCTGGAGTTCCACAATATCTATCTCCAGCTCTCTTAATGACTCGGTGATGTCCCTCGTGATGTTGGCAGTGACCTCCTGACAGAGACGCTGGATTAAAATCTTCCCATGGTCCCACCACTGTCTACAGGAGGAGAAATCTCTCTTTTCTTTTCTAAAAGAGGTCCAGAAAAATCTAAAAGACTCAATAAAATTAGTATCATTCAGTAAAGTTACATTAAAATGCCAGTATGCACTTCTATGTTTAAGATTTGCAATAAAATCTCTACATCTGACTAAAAAGTGGTCTGAGAAACTAACAGGTGTCATTTCACTAGCTTTAAAAACATTGGCATTATGTTTAAAACAATAAAATCTGTCTATTTAAAATAAAATTGTCTCTACAATGCACCCATGTGTATTGTTTTTCCGTTCCATGTTGTCTTCTCCACACATCTACCAGATCATGGGTTAGATCATACTTTGATGCTACGTGAGTTTCCGTGTGGTTCCGATCCACTGTGTCATTTTGAATGCAGTTAAAATCTCCTCCTAAAAACAGATACTCTTTCGAATCACAGCTGGATAAAAGTTCACATAATTTATATAAAGATAAAACTCGTTCTTTAGTTAGAGCATACAGTCTACACCAGGGGTATTCAGTTATACACCAGGGGTATTCAATTATACACCAGGGGTATTCAATTATACACCAGGGGTATTCAATTAAAATTCAGAGCTCCAGTTACTAAAATTTCCTCCCAGCAAAGGCCCGAATCTTATATTGTCACATAAAACAGTGCACCTCATGTTAATAAACTCAATAACACACATTTCTATATAATTTAGTGTTAAATTCCAAGTGTTTTCAGGCTGAACTTGTCTGGCACTTGGATGTAAAACAATCCTGTAGTCGTCTTTACTACGTGTCAAGTAACAGACAACAGACACTGAATTTCTTCTGAATAAAATAAATAAAGTACAAACACAGCTTTGTGCAGCCTGAACTTAGGGCCTAGATTTCATGTCAAACATTCAGAATCTTCTGAATAAAATAAAAGTGCTTTTAATCTTTAAGAACAAAATGAAACAGAAGACTTTTGAGCTGCCGCTTTTTTAAACATTAACTACATTAATAACACAGGAACTTTAGGCTAAAGGACATTTCAGGTCAAATAGAACAGGGCAGAATTTACTGAATAACAGAAAAGTGCAGAGCTTTGAGCAGCTCCCTTTTCCCTCTCTCCTTTCCACCTCTCCTTACTCCCTTTCCATCTTCTGTTCCTACTGAGAGACATGGACATGTAACTGTCCTGCCAGCAGGTTGGATCTTAATTGTCCTGTCAGCGTAATTAGGTGCATTACTGCCACCTTCTGCCCTGGAGTATGGAACAGAAACAATCGATTTGATTGGCTTGGCTTTTGATGACGCTCCTGTCGTAATAACTAGATTAACTGTAATAACTAGATTAACTGTAATAACTAGATTAACTGCGCATGAACGAAAGATTTATCTTTTTATTAATATCAAAGAGCTTATAATCTTATAATATTAGATTATAATAAGATGTTTAATATGATAATATTAGAATTTTAACGGGTCCGGGCAGACCCGTCACTCGGTCCGGATCAGGACCTCGGTCTGCCATTTGGTGATGCCCGGTCTACAGTATATGTTAATAAATAGAAGATTAAAAACTTCATATTTTGCCTTGATCAACATTAATCTACCAGCAATAACCTCCTGTGTGGTGTAGGTTTCTGGTACAAAGAGAATGCCCAGATAGATTTTATTCTGTTAATTCTTTTTCTTTTATTATTCGTTATTTCTTTTATTATTCCTTATGTTTACCTTCTGCTCTATGTTTATGTTCTGTAAAGCTGCTTTGAGACAATGTCTATTGTAAAAAGCGCTATACAAATAAACTTGAATTGAATTGAACAGATAGAGAGAGCGAGTGAGAGCTTTTGTGGGCGGGGCTCTATGGGCGGGGCTCTGAGAGTGGGTGTGGCTTAGAGGCAGCACATCAGACAATCTGTAGGTTTTTAGAACAATGGCATTTATTGCTAAAATGCACTTTTTACATGAAAAAAGTCACAAGTAGTCAGAACAAGACGATGTGTAAATGACACACTGTCCAAAGTTCACAAGAAAGTTTTTCCTCAGTATCTCAACTGTAGCACCAGTGGCCTATAAATATCTTTTCACAATATATTTTTTTTAAATATTCTTTTTCCTTCCAAACTCAGTCGTGTTTCTCTTCGAAATATGATCCCCGGATCTCCAACATGGAGACACACTTGTGCTTGTGAGAATATTGGCACTAAATTCACAAATGAGAGAGAAAAGGAAACAGGAACAAAACAGATCCGAAGAGTTTCAGTCATTAAAAAAACAACCAAAAAAGGTTTTGTCTCAGTACCGAGTTCCTTTGTGCCTTCTGAACCTGTCGAGCCCTAACTAAAGCCTTTACTGCACCTCGCTAGCTGTTGCCATGGTTACAGTGGTGAGTTTATTCCCACAACGCTCTGGTAAACATTTATATTTCTTTGTTGCTGGCTATAAACAAGCTTCAGAACAGAAATAATTTGCTAACATAGCTTTGCTAGCTATTTTAATCAGTAAGGGGGTAACAAATTAGTGCTAAATTGGCTAGCTAGCTAAAATAAGTCAAGCATAATATTTCTAACAAATTGATAAATCTTTGTTTTGAAGGAAAAATAACCCATAAAGCTAAAATAATGGACTTTAGAACCTCAAACATTCACAAATGACTGGCTGTAAAACACAGTCTGTTAAAGTGACCTGCCAGGTAGCTCGCTAATAACAGTTAGCTTAGTTAGCTTGTAGTAAATTACTCTCCTCATAGATGGGAAAACTGACTAGCCAATGTTAGCTAATCGGGCTAATATGTCTGAGACAACACGGAATCAGAAGGAAACAACGGCCTGAGTTGACAGAGCTAGTTAGCATGCTGAAGTACACAATTCTGTGGTGCAAATTCATAGCAATGACAATCAACATAAATAAAGGAAAACAACATCTGTATACTTTTTAACACAAAAAAGTAAAAACATCTTTTATAAAATAAAAGAAGAAATATTTGTACACTGGATCAAATGTATAGAAAATAATAAATAAATAAAAGCAGCAGATGGCGCTGAGTTTGGCGATGCGGACAGCGGGTGAGGTGTCAGCTTCGTTATACGCCGTTAGAGACGGAGGACAATGAAGGGACACTCCACCAATCAGTTATTGGTTTGTTTAATAAAGTTAATTGCTGCTGAATTTGTGCTGAATTCTTTCTGTTGCTGGTAGATTGATGCTAATTTATTCAACAATTTATAACAATTTATGTTGTTAAATTTTCCAGAAAGCTCATGGAGTCTCCATTAAAATGTGTAGTAAATTCCATAAATGTGCGATAACAATCGTCACTAAATCCGGAATGTTTTGCTAGCCTGTAGTGCTAATGCTAACTCCACCCCCTTACTGGTGAACGTCTGTTCATTCATTTGATCACATTTGTGCTAAATTCTGTGAATGGAGGCTGAAGGTTGTGCTACGTCTGGGACTCCGGTGTGTGTGCCAATGCTAATCTGATCATGACAGTGAGGATCATTTCACATAGTTCAGAGAAACATCTCCACTTTCACAGCTTCCTCTTTGAGGAGACACAGGAGTGAAAGTGAGACACCTCAGGAGAGTCTGACTACCATCTGCTGACTCCACACACTGCCTGAGTAATCACTCACTGGGTATCAACATGCATGTTGTGTGTGTGTGTGTGTGTGTGTGTGAGAGAGAGAGAGAGAGAGAGAGAGAGAGTGTACGTGTGTGAGAGAGAGTGTGTGTACGTGTGTGTGTGAGAGAGTGTGTGTGTGTGTGTGTGTGAGAGAGAGAGAGAGAGAGAGTGTGTGTGTGTGTGTGAGAGAGAGTGTGTGTGTGTGTGTGTGAGAGAGAGAGAGTGTGTGTGTGTGTGTGTGTGTGTGTGTGTGTGTGTGTGTGTGAGAGAGAGAGAGAGAGAGTGTGTGTGTGTGTGTGTGTACGTGTGTGTGAGAGAGAGTGTGTGTGAGAGAGAGAAAGTGTGTGTGTGTGTGTGTGTGTGTGTGCGTGTGTGTGTGTGAGAGAGAGAGAGTGTGTGTGTGTGTGTGAGAGAGAGAGAGAGAGAGAGAGTGTGTGTGTGTGTGTGTGTGAGAGAGTGTGTGCGAGAGTGTGTGTGTACGTGTATGTGAGAGAGAGAGAGAGAGAGAGTGTGTGTGTGTGTGTGTGTGTGTGTGTGTGTGTGTGTGTGTGTGAACACTGAACAGTTTCTGTATGAGAGGTTTAGTGTTGTTTTGTTGTGGTTCTGAGAGCTGAGAGATTGTACTGCTGTTCTTATTGTTGTAGTGTTGTGATGTCGTATTGTTTTATTGTAGGGATTTTTTTGAAATATATTCTTATGGTGTAGTAATATTGTGCTGTTGTATAGTTGTAGTGTTGTGCTATTGTGGTGCTGATGTAGTCTTATGGTGTTGTAGTCCTGTTGTGTGTTGTATTGTGTTGTTCTACTGTAGTGTTGTGTTAAAGTGTTGTAGCATGTTGTTGTAGTGTAGCGTGTTGTTGTGCTGTTCTGATGTTGTGTGTTGTATTGTGTTGTTCTACTGTAGTGTTGTGTTAAAGTGTTGTAGCATGTTGTTGTAGTGTAGCATGTTGTTGTGCTGTTCTGATGATGTGTGGTATTGTGTTGCTCTACTGTGTTGTGGTGTTTCAGAAAACTTTCAGAAAGATCTTTATAAAGGCGGCTCTGAGACAGAAATGCTTTGTTTCTTGTTTAAACTGTTTGTTAAATCATTTTAAATCCTTAATAAAAGTCAGCATTAAATCAACAACGTATAAACTGCTGACTAACGTGCATGTAAGAGCTGGAGCAGATCATTCCTGGTCTCTCCATCATTCCTGGTCTCTCCATCATTCCTGGTCTCTCCATCATTCCTGTGGCCTTCTGATGGGTTCATGTGGTTCGATGGATGGAGGCAGAGTTTGAGGTAAACAGTAAAATTCTGTAAACGCCAACATTCAGGGAGTTAATGAGACTTTTCCAAGTTCACAATAAAGCCGCAGGTTGTTGTTCCTTCAGCCGTGAAGGTGTTGAGAGATGTTCACATGTTCACACTAACCACACTGACTCCCAGTCCACACTGACCACACTGACCACACTGACCACACTAACCACACTGACCACACTGACCACACTAACCACACTGACCACACTCACAACCAGTCAACACTAACCACACTGACCACACTAACCACACTGACCACACTCACAACCAGTCAACACTAACCACACTGACCACACTAACCACACTGACCACCAGTCCACACTGACTCCCAGTCCACACTGACTCCCAGTCCACACTGACCACACTGACCACACTGACCACCAGTCCACACTGACCACACTAACCACACTGACCACCAGTCCACACTGACCACCAGTCCACACTGACCACACTAACCACACTGACCACCAGTCCA